>NW_028145434.1:855000-927500 GCF_977016875.1 Pavona decussata | reverse complement strand
GAAAGAATACTACCGCAAAGAATACGTGTGTTGTTGTCATTATGCTATGCTCGACAAAACGTCTTTTGTGTTAACTTTTTTTTTTTTTCATTATTTTTTATTATTTTATTATTTTATTATAATTTTTTTCATAGAAAAAATGACTCCATTAGCGCTTGTTGGGCATGGAATAATTATAACTCATCATCTATACGCCTTTTTCCAAAATGGCTACCATTTTAATATTTTTTTGTTGGTATTCAAATTAGCCCTTCTTACCTCGTTCTCAATCTCAAAAATGAAAAGAATATTTCATCTTGAACAAGGCAAGGATGGCCAATTTGAATGCAAACAAAATAATATTAAAATGGCAGCCATTATGGAATAAGGTTTATATCCAATGTACACTCTTGAAATAATTGTTAATTTTAACAATTAATAATGTTTGGAATGATTTTTCAATGCAAAATGCATGGGAATCGACCCTATCTCCTTGGAAACTTCGGCACACCATTAGTGAATGGAAGAATTGTCTGAATTGTCTTCGAATGACCTGTCCTTAAAGTTCAAAGGGGCCACGAAACCCTAGCTTGGTCTATGTACTTTCGATAAATCAAGTTGAAAATATATATCATGCACTAACTTCTCAGTATTGTAATTTTCCTTTCTAGCTCCGCACCCTTGTGTTGACATTTGCAGTCATCTCTGTCTATTGAAACCAGGAGGTTACAAGTGCGCATGCCCTGAGGATAACTCTACTGTATGCAATGAGAGTATCAACATTACCAGTGAGTATCACCATTCTCTTTTATTCTAATAATCGTGCTCCATTAAAAATCACAAAGTTCACTAGTTTTGCTGCAATTTTCTTCAGCTCACAGGTGCTTTTTTCTGGTTATTAGTTCATGGAAAACTTCAAAATCCCATTTGTTTTTTTGCAGAAATAATGATTGTACTCTTACTTCTGTTTAGGTGCGTATGGCTGCACCGAAGAACCCAGTTTGTACTTCACGGACCAGCATAACATTAAATGCATTGACCTGAAGAGCTACAATCACACCTACGTTAGTGTTACGACAGTGAAGACGGGTCTTGCTGATGTAGGCGCAATTGACATTGACCACCGGGAGAAAATGATATTTTGGAGTGACCACGCTCAGTGGACTATAAATAAAATGAGTCTTGTTACTGGTGAAACTGAGGTAATTTGTCCATAGCTTCGATGTTATGGCTAAAATATCAAAAAATAGAAAATGGTTTATGTCAACTGTTTTCTCACAATGGTGATCGCTAACTGTCTGACAACAAGATTAGCTTTACTGAACTATGAACTCTCCTAAAAGTTCCGGAAAATAGTGGTATGCAAGCTCAATGAAAACACCTGGCTCAAGATAAGAGTTTTTAAATTGGAATGCCTTACTAGAAAAGTAAAGCTCCAGCTGAAACAAGAAGATTTGCTCCAGGCAAATAGTTGTGAAATAGTTGTTAAACAGTTGCCCTAAATTTAAATTCTTTTGGTATTATACCAGCAAGTTACTATAAATTGAAAATTTAACTTCTAATATCAAATTGTAGTTTTTAACCAGTTATAGTTTTTTGCAATTACAGTAGTATTTTCTCTATGTATTTGCACTGGGCGCACTCCTGTTTACTCTTTACCTTTGATTGTAACCTAATTGAAAAGTTAACATGTTAAAACGACTGCCGAGCAGGCAATGCCAAAGTAACGCTTCTTTCCCTGTTTATCAACCCTTTCTGAGAGGACGCTGGTCTGTTGCATACAGGGTTGTTCATTAAATGCTCTTGCCTGTCAACCGAGTGAAATGTGGCAATACGGTGAAAAGTTTCTTGTCGAATTAAGGAATATACCCGTTCTTATAAAAGACGAGGAAGGACGTAGATTTTTTATGCTCAGTAAGGAAACCAAGGGTGTATTCAGCATGTCGATGGCATGGGACAAAGAATAAACCTAAGCGTCCCTTTATGTTCGTCCAATGCAGGAGACATCTCAGATTCTATTCCGTTCTTTATACTTATAGTTGCTTCAACAAACAGATAAAATAATTAATTAATACCAAAGTGAGGGGGCGCAATGATGCATGTGGCGGTTAACTGATTTGAAGGCCATGAAATTGTTTTTTGTTCCACACTGTCTCTAACCACCAATGTGTATGAATGGGTCAGACCTGCTACATACTGCTGGGGTGAGCCTGCAATAGACTAGCATCCCACCCAGAGTGGAGTAGCAATACTTCTAGTTGTTTCGTGATACAACAACCGGGCTCAGCTCCGGCTGTGTGGGCCAGCTGTGCCTCGTGCTTTCCCTACCTTGCCTCAAACCAAAATGTTTCATTTTCATATGCTACACATCAGTGTTCACGATTCCTGGGTATATTCTTCCAGTGCTTCAGTAAGGCTAAAATAGTCATCATTGTTGTTTTTTTTTTACCATTACACGACGCTTTCGAAATTTACTGAACTTATTAAATGAAACTGATCAGTCTCGCCAAGAATTTACAGGACCTCAGTGTTTAGAGGAACTTAACGGTGTGCGGAAGACCTTGGGTTCGCTCCCATTCGGGGACTACATGATTTTTTCTTTGTGCCATGTTGGGGGCCAAGACTTAGTATAGTTAAATTTTATTAATTTTTATATGCAATTCTCTATTTCATCAAAGGCTATTATAAAGGACAACCTGGGTCAGGTGGACGGATTGGCCGTTGAATGGGAAAGTGGTTTGATTTACTGGACTGATTACATCTTCGAGAGAATCGAAGTGGCAAAAGTCGACGGTAGCTCCAGAAAGACATTGTTTACAAGTCGAGTGTACAATCCACGTGGGATTGCTGTGGATCCGACATCGGGGTAAGCTGCATTTCCAGTTCCAATTCTGTTTATGAATTAGTAAGCTAGAAATAATTCCAATGAAATTGAAGGTGTGTTTAATGTAACAAACGTATCGTAGCTTGTTTAGAAGTTTATTAACTTAGTTCACAACAAGACTCTCGTAATGACAATAATTAGAAGAGTTCACATTTACATAACAATAACGGTGGTTTCTGAAACTCGTGAGAGAATTCACATAAAGATGCAAACTTGGTAACGAAAACTAGGGAAGGAAATATAGCAAATTCCAGCAATTCAGGATACTTGGAACGAAATTGACGTTGGCAACAAAAGAATTGGGCCTGGAACACTTGCTGAAGACGGCAATTGTAAGGTCATCTTTGAAAACGACTAAGAATGATTTTATTCCATGCCTTGAGTGGGGTCTAATGTGATTTAATTAAGCCTCAATGGAAAACAGGCAAAGTTCACAGTGAATAAGCGCAATTACCACACAACAGCACGTAATGCACTTAAACTAAAGATGAATGTCATAAGAAAAATCTCTGCCCATATTAGAACACAGCCCATTTGCCTGTAACTCTTTATATCTAGGATCTCTCCCTAGCCAAGGAAGCCGTGCTCTTTTAAAGGCTTGCGTAACAAATATGAAAAAAAAAAGGTTTCAGGTTCTTTCTACTGGACACCACCATTCTACCATTGGTAACTTGAGAAAAGATAACTTCTGCAAAAAAGGGACAAAAACAAAGAAAGACGTTTTGCTTGTTGGAAGAAGCCAAGACATTTTCAAAATGTTGAAAATAGTTAAATACATACAACGGTAGTTAATTGAATTTGACACAGAAAATCTACTGAAGATACGATTTACTTCACACCTGAAATCAATCAGATAAATCCTCCATGAGAATTCTTTTCTTTAAGATGTAAAAACGTCTTTAAAGTAATGCAAATGATGTCCTACCATTGTACTGAAGATTTTGGGGTCAAAACGTTTTGTAAAAGGATAAAGAGACTTAAAAGTGAAAAAAAATATTACTGTTGCAATGGCATCCGTCCTGAAGTAAACATAAAAAAAAGGCGTTGTCCAGAGAATCTCAGGTAACGATAGATTCACGAACTTTGTTTTGAAGATCAGGGCACAGGTGTAGGTACCTCAAATTCACCTGATGTAAATCAAAATTGTGCAAATGTCCTAACAACAGATAGCTTAAACTGACGTTAATGTGCTTTCTAAGACCGTAAAAGAGTGGAGTACTTTTTAAGTGGTTGAGTGCCATTGTTGAAATACCTGTTGAAGTAACTTAAGTTTCAAGCTAAGAATAATTTTGAACGACTTCAATTCCTCCACTGCCTTTGTAAAAATTTACGTTCGTTCAATTCCTTGCTTGGTTTCATCCATTTATTAACCTACCTACCTTCCTACCTGATTGATTGATTGATTGATTGATTGATTGATTGATTGATTGATTGATTGATTGATTGATTGATTGATTGATTGATTGATTGATTGATTGATTATTATAAGGTATATGTTCTGGACAGACTGGGGGCTGCTAGATCCGAAAATAGAAAGAGCAGATTTAACCGGTGAAAACAGACAGCTGTTGATTCCCCTTGGCTTCAATTGGTATTTCACGTTCAACCCTATGAGTGTTGTAGTTGACCATCAAGCTGGACGTATTTATTGGATGGACGCGTACGATAATTACATCGATTCTGCAAACCTGGATGGCAATAATATAACCACTGAGCACTATATCGAGCAAAACATTTTTCCTGCTGATCTGGCCTTATATGGTGACCTTCTTTGCTGGGCGGACTGGAACAGCCAAAGCATTCAGTGCCTTAACAAAACAAGGCCCTTGCTGATGCGTAACTTTGGTCATCTCTCGGATGTCTTTCTTACGGGCGCTGTCTTTTCTGACAAGTCAAGACAACCGGTTGGTATGTAGCAAAACATCCTCTCTTTCTTTTTGTCGAATTATTGCAATTCCAGGGACTGGCTGTATACAGATATCTTTTTGCGTTGCTTGTAAAGCTGGGTCAACTTGTGTAATAACCCTTTAGACGGCGGCGTCATTTTTATATAAAGAAAATTTCTACAGCTAAGAATCTTTCATTTCAACCATCGCTCATGAGCCCTTCGACAAAGCAAAATTTATATTCTTTTTCTAGGCCAAGGATTGCTTTCATTCGCTTATATCGCCATTCGTAAGAACATGACAAGAAATCTGTAAATGTAATTTTTGTTATTTTACTAAAACAAAAACTCAAGTGTTGACGGCTAAAGCCCATGAACTTCTGATTTCAGCTAAGGCAAAGAAAGTTTGTCCCTCTTTAATCTTAACTTTATCCCAGGTTGGTCCAAATAGAGACCGGAACAAATACACTTACCCGGTCACGACAAACTCACACGATTACATTTTTTTTTAAGCCTCATACGTTAACAGACCTCCTTGTCTTATCAACAATGGCGGCTGCAGCCATCTTTGTTTATTGGCCCCTGGAGGAAGACACAAGTGCGCATGCCCAAATGGTGTTGCATTATTAGCTGACGGAAAGACTTGCAGCAGAGGTAATAAACAAATGTCAGTGTAGAATTCTCTCTCATTTGACAGGTCGTAACTGTCAAGACTGTCATGACTCTCCATTCCACAGGACTTAGGTCTATTATAGTTTTGATGTTCGATAATCCATATATTGGATTTATACTGATATTTTATCTTTACCCATTTGTCATGTATGTTAACTTCTTTTTGTCGGGTGGGCATCTTCCATGAGACCTCGTGCCTCTTTCAAGCCCTTGCCGTTCTGGGCTCTCTTTCTACATTTTAGCCAGAAAAGTTGTTAAACATTACAACGTCAAAGTTTTGGATAAGGATCATTTGTAAGCATCTTGGTGACCAATCAAAGATTTCTTATTCTTAGAATGTATGAACAAAATCGCTCTTCACAATAGCAGAATATAGATTGCTCATGAAAATGAAATCACAGTCCTCCTTAAAGACAAGGTCTGGATAACTGGTCTTAATTCGAACCAGTCTGAGAATATGCAGGAGAACCACGTTTTTCAAGTATCAAGTAATATGTTCCATGAGGCGTGTTTTCGAAAGTAAGTCAAGTATTAGAAAAATTTTGAGTTTCAAGCAACATTGACAGCTACTACTGCAAATTATGTTATCAAGTGTCCTAGATAACAAGAAAGATAGCTACTTTAGTTCGCCTCAAATTACAATAAGTTAAATCAGGTCATGAAACTGTCTTGTGGGGACTTTCCTAAAACAATTGTATTCTGACAAAAAGTGGAAACTATGAAATGTACATTATTTTATATAGTATCGTGAATTAGTCAACAACAACGTCCGCTTTAACCATCATCATTCTCATCATCATCGTAATCATTATTATCAGGATATAACCGTAAGAACTCAACCGGCCGTGTGAAAGCTAAAATCAGTGACTGTGTGGTACATCTGAGAGCAATGTGACACAGTGATACTAGCAATGGTAATAACAATTATAATAACCACAATCCTAATAATCGTGACAGATCAGTTCAACTACGTTGAATAACAACATTAAGATACAAGGACCAAAGTTAATCAATTACATTAAAAGTTAAAAGATACATTATATCTGCAGTCAGATGGGGCGGCAGCATATGGAAGGCTAGTTTGGCTGCCGTTATCAGTTCATTTTCCATCTCATTGCTACCCACCCAACCCATGGCATGTGAAGAGAATGAATGAAAAGAGTGGAAATGAATTATAATTCTCTCTTTTTTTCAGTGACTCTACCAAGTCCACCTCCACCGCCGGTGCCAGGTGAAGTTATTAATCATATTCCATTGCTAATAAACAGTGTGTACATTATTAAACTAAAAATAACAAACAAAAAATTTAACATTCAATTCAGGGTTAACAACTATGGTGTAAGAGATTGCTCATTTCTCAAAACAGAACACTATATTCTTTTGGAAATGACTACAGGTCCCGGCTCATCGAAGTTTCAACTTTCCAGACTCAGATAACACATTTATTTTCCAATTGCTTCCAGATTGTTTCCACTGCCCTTCCTTGTTATTGTTGTTGTTGTTGCTTAAGTGGCAATATATTAAATTAAATTTCTTATGATCCTAGAAAAATCATAACGTCATTTATTTAATGCCCTAAGTTAAAAGGTTATTTTGTTATATTTGTTTCTAGAATTTACTTATATATGAATGGAAATTATTTCTTATAGACCTAAGAATACGTCTAAGAGGTTCAAACTCATCACACGAGGGCCGTGTTGAGGTGTATCACCGAGGCCATTGGGGAACAATCTGTGACGATCATTGGGGCTTCAGGGAAGCAACAGTTGTGTGCAGAATGCTTAACTATTCTGCAGCAGTTTATGCCGTAAGATATGCCTATTTCGGAGAAGGAAATAGTACCTTTCCAATTTGGATGGATAATGTCAAGTGTCGCGGCGATGAACAAACCATCGCTGCTTGCCAGCACAGGGGATGGAATAATAGTGACTGCCGCCATTATGAGGACGCTGGAGTGGTGTGTTACAACAGCTCTATTCCACCGACGGAGGGTAAGGAACGGATTATAAGTTCAACAGCAACATTGTCGTTAGAGCATAACCAGCCATCAACAACAATTTCATTAGACATTTCCATTGTGATTTGCATTGGAATATGTAATGGCTGCATGCTTTAAGTTTGGAAATATTTGAGAAAAAATATTCTAAGAACACCAGAAATTGCCATGTCGTTTGAGAATAAGAACGGTTTATAAAACAGTCAGAGTTTGAACTACTATAGATTTTTTGTTCGGCTCACCAATCAAAATGCGAGTTTTACACTGTTTATTGTGTAAGTACTCTTACTTGATGGTCTCTTGACATGTAACTTGGTGACAACTTTTAGTGTACTTACCGAACTTTGTTAACAACAGCTTTCAAGCCGGTTGACCTTACCTAATACAAAACTTGTAGTTTTAAAGAATAGAAAATAATTGTTTGACCTTTTTTTTCCTTAAAGGCCCAACATTAGCACCAGGACCTCACCCAGGTGAGTTAACAACATATCAAACAAGCTATGCAAGGAACCACAACGAACAATTTGACAAACTTCGGAAAAATCGTTGACTCAACAGATAAGGGAATAATATTCTCGAAACGGACAAAGCTTCCAAGAGCTCGATGGCTCTAGCTCAGTAGTATAACGCTCACCAGGCAGGTAGACAGTACAGAGGCAGCTGAGACTGTTGCCTCGGTAAAACTTTCTGAGTTCAACGAAATTACTTAATCGCGAAGCCTCAGATTTTTAGGTTTGAATAGATCTGTGGCAGTTATAAAAAAACAAAGATTTTGGCGATTGCCAGCCATGGTGGTTGTTTGTATCACACGATCAAACGAAAGAAAAGCTTTTCTCTTTCCAGATCTGTGGGTCTAAACACTACAGTAACTTAACGTGTAAAGTCTTATTTTGTGTGTATTTTTTTAATTTTCTATTTTCGCACAAAATATATTTTTTTGTTATTTTTTTATCTTTCCTTTGCTAGCTACGGGCTTGCCCATAAGCGTTAAGAAGATGTTTCTGAATCCTCTTCAAAACGGATTTTTTCCTGTTTTACATGTAGCAACATATACTGCTCTAGTTACATCGTAACTTGCAAAGCTATTTTCCTTATTTCAAATCAAAATTATGATTTTATTCCGTACTTAGTTCCTTTGTTATTTTCATGTTCTTCAAATGGCATACATAAAATAGTCATTTTGATCTTAAAGCAAGTATGTTTCTAAAGGGTCACAGAAAAATAAGTTAAGTCTTAGACGAGTGCAAAAATTGAAATCTTTTTTTTTTTTTGTACCTCCCCAAACGTTTAGGCTTGACAAATTTTGTTCTCGTTTCTCCTTGATTTAGAATTAAGTGTTCGCTTGCGCGATGGACCAACATCAAATCAGGGACGAGTTGAACTGTTCCTAAACGGGACTTGGGGAACCATATGTGACGACTATTGGGGCATCGAGGAAGCAAACGTCATTTGCCGCATGGCAGGTTTTTCAGAAGGGGCATGGAGTACTCACTGCTGTGGCTGGTACGACGGTTCCTCTTTCCCCCGTCAAATTTGGCTAGATAATGTCCATTGTGTCGGTGATGAACAGAGCATCGCACAGTGTCGTCATGGCGGATGGGGAAGTCACAACTGCGATCATTCAGAAGATGTTGGTGTGGTCTGCAAATACACACCAATACCAACTCCAGGTAGAAACATTGAGCGTCTTTTCGAGTAATGATGTAAACTAATAAATAAAACACCTTTCACGTTCTTTTAAAATCAAGGAAACCACTGAAAAAAAAGGGTAGTATATGATTCTAATTGAAGGCGCCTCGAACCCATCGATTAGTAAGTTAGAGCTCTTTGGTAATCCTTAACTTTTGGCATGCATGATGAGATCATGAGGAAGAAATGTTTAACATCTTTTCGTGTCATGATTTAAGCCGAGGAAACATTTTTCGCATTCTTCGCAAAATCAAAGGAATCACGTCGTCGTATATAATTCTAATTTAAGTTCCATCTTTAGTCAATGAATCAACAATTTCCTCATTTGCCTGTCATACCCCCCCCCCCTGTCAAATTGCTTTTTTTCCCAGAAACTGGTACCTTTAAAATTATGTCTTAACACCAGCTTTATTACTTAAAAAAAAAAAATAACGCGTGTACATGAAGACATAAAAGATCACGATTGATAGATCCATCGGTGTCGTAAGGTGAGAAAAGGACAGACGTCAATCCATCAAAACAACACAACATTTACTCGAACGTGTCTTCTCTCCTCACAACCCATAATAACCCTTTTGAAGGGGGATCATGCTACACAGGAATCCCATCCTTGTAACAGTGTCTAAAAGCATAGACAACTGTAAAACCTAAGTTGCCTTCTCCCACACCTTGCCAGATCAAAACACTCTGCTAAGGCTAACACTGTATTTCGAATTGATGACAGCACTAATGAGGCTATCACGAAACCACCTAATGTTTTCGCTGATTTCTCTTTAAGATCAAACTTTAAGACTGGCTGATGGCTATAGAAAGGGAGAGGGAAGAGTAGAGGTATTCCACGACGGCCATTGGGGAACTGTTTGTGATGACTCCTGGGATTTAAAGGACGCACAAGTCGTATGTCGTCAACTTGGGTTTCTCAGAGCCGCTTCAGCTCCACGGTATGCTGCTTTTGGTGAAGGAAACGGTCACATTTGGCTTGACGATGTGCAATGCCTGGGGAATGAGAGCTCTCTTGAAAATTGTCCGCACGCGGGATGGGGTAACGAAAACTGTGGTCACGATGAAGATTCATCAGTCGTTTGCTCGAACTTTACTGATGAGAGCGTCGGTGAGTATAAACACCCAAAACTCATGAGAAGTCAATCGACATACAGTCGTATCCGAGTATCTTGAGCATTTTTCGTAGCCTGGCTTGCACGCTTTATTAGTGTAAAAGGCTAATTGTTGACTAATTGTCTGTGGAATTGTTTGCCATCAAAGAAAGTTGTGATTGATAACCTTTTAAATGCGGCTTTCATTAATGTTTCTGCCCTGCTACTTTTTTCTGAAGCTTGCTGAAGACTCTATTTTCAAATAATTGAACAAAAGCAAATAGACAACGGGCTAGTTTCTAAGGAAAGTGTTGTGCTGCGTCGTTAGGGGAGTGGAAACCACTATTGGTTTTATAGACAGAGCTGATAAGGTAATTTGGCCATGGTAAACATATTCGAGAGCTCTCAAATCTCTTTGCGGTGGCCAAATTACTTTTCCAACTCAATTGGTAAAAGCAAATATTCAAATTTTAAAGCACAATAGCTTCCAACTTTATAAAAGAATTCCAAATAGAACGATTGTGGGAGGATAGCGCATACATGGGGAACCACTCCATCATTCATCTTTCCTCAGTGATTTCATCACCATGCTTTTTATACCAGAGCAGTTAAAGTCAGTTCCACTCATAAAATTCACTGTCTTCGAACAGCGATATCCGCAAGATGAAGGAGGAAATATTTCTTGTAACCCCTTCGGTGAAAGTAAATATTAATATGTAGGCTCGCTAAGGCCACCACCTGAACTGATACTCAAGTGCTTAGTTCCCAAGACAATTTTTCCTTGACAATATTTGGACAAAATAAGCGTTCTCTGAAATGGCCCACATAACCTCATATAACTGTTTTTTTTGTAGATGGAGGTGACTTCTTAGTGACGTGTGAGGGAGGTCGCAAATTGTGCTACTTTATTCCACTTCACCCAAATAACCCAACCCATCCAATGGCATTGTCAATTACCGTGGCTTACACTCCCATGGGGATATCTTACGATCCAATTGAAAAACGAATCTACTGGACCACTTCTTCTGGGCACATCCTTCAATCTTCCTTAAACGACAGCTTCCCCCATGTTGTAAAAAGGGGGCTTGGCAGACCAATGGGTATTGAAATAGATATCACGGGAAGGAACATCTACTTTGCTGATGAAAGCGACAACAGCATCAGAGTTATAACAACTGACGGCTCCCATCAAGCCATCCTTGTTACCGTCGACTCGCCTCAAGGAATTACCTTGGACAGCTCGTCAGGGTAAGAACTACTCTCTCAATTAGCTGGATGTTCGGAATATGATAGTGTTAAGTGGTCTATGCGAATCGCAGAAAACCTAATCGTAAACCCAAAACTTAACATTGTCTCATTTTAAAGAAAATCTGTGTATTCTAGACCGGTGAAGGATGAAATTATTCACGAATAGAATCAGAACTCTGAAAATCCACATTTTGTCTTAGCAACGGACCACCCAACGAGAATATTTAAGTAAGAAATTTTCAAGCATCATTATCTGTTCCTGAGACATTTTTCGGGCCTTTAAAAAGTAAATTTGTATACTCTAACACAATTTGATCTGTTCGAATTATTTAGATAAATTTTTCAGCCACAGAAAATTTAGGAACAGAACCCAATGTTGCCGACTTTTCGAACTGTTGCTGGGCTTGCAAAAATGCTAGCTGACCTTATTTCGCTCCCTTAACGACATTTTTCACCCATTCGAAAATTAAAGGAATTAATTCCCCGATGTTACGATACAATTAGGCGATGATAAACCCAATAAAGTTTTTCTGCAGACCAATCCGGATTTCTGAGGTTATTTAGGCTTCCGAGCAGATATTCACCGAAATGAATCGTCGGCCAAGGGGGCCCGTGTTAGCAAGTATAAGAATCTTGTTTAGCCGGTGACTTAACTACAATTAGGCTTGGAGAACAGAAGATGACTCGAGGCACAACTGCTACTTACCCCTCGAAAAGACGTCATCGCCACGAGAAGTCGACTGCTTCCTTCAGTTAATGTTACTAAAGAATCTTTGCCTCTCTTGCAGGTACATGTATTTTTCCTCAGTTAGCAACACACTGCAAATATTAAGGGCAGACATGGATGGTAGTAACAAAACTGTACTCGCACAATTGTCAAAAACTGCACCGACTATCGTCGACGTGGTCCTGGATAAACCTGGCAACCGTCTGTTCTTTTCTGATCAATACAACGATCTGATACGTTACATTGACCTGAACAGTCTACAGGTGCACACTCTGCTCTCTGGCAACCTTCGTCATCCAATAGGATTAACAATGTTGAACAATACTCTTTACTGGACCACTGAGGGTACCGGACGGTTTTCAGGAGCTATCTTCAAAGCTGAAGCAGTTAATGGAAGTGCAGTGCAAATGATAGCCGATGGGTTCTGGAATGCATATGGGATATACGCACAGAATTCCCTCTTGCATCAAACACCGGGTAACTCATACAAATCTTTGAACTTTAAAATGATTGATTGATGGTGGATGGCTCGACTTTCTTCGTTGGTTGGTTTATTGATTGATTGATTGATTGATTGATTGATTGATTGATTGATTGATTGATTGATCGATTGACTGATTGATTGATTGATTGATTGATTGATTGATTGATTGATTGACTGACTGACTGACTGATTGATTGATTGATTGATTGATTGATTGATTGATTGATTGATTGATTGATTGATTGATTGATTGATTGATTGATTGATTGATTGATTGATTGATTGATTGGTCGGTTGGTTGCTTGACTGGGTAGGTCGGTTGGTTGGCAGGTGGATCTTTGGATAATGCAGTTTTAAGAGTTTCGATTGGCTTAGATAAAGTAATAAATGCATCATACAATAATATTTCAAGAAAAAAGATATGTCGTGGGCTATCGTGAAGTAAAGTATATGTTCAGATGTCAACATTTAGAAAAGTACATCATAAATACCGTAAGACGAACACCAATGCTCTTAAACCAGCAAAAATAAGTTACAGGAGTTACCTATAATTAATTTGATGATTTAATAATTTTGCAGAACAATCAGCCTGTCAGAATAATGGTGGATGCTCTCAATTGTGTGTCTTAAGGCCAAATGGCCGAAGATGCCTATGCCAAGCTGGAATGAGTGCCCAAAATGGAATTACTTGTAAGTTTAAATTCTTCTTTTTTGAAATGACATTCCTTATAGGTATTTTTTATCAAAAAGGCATTTTGAACAGTTGGATAACGACGCACTGATGATGCAAACTCCATTTTCCCTTTTGTCTAACAAAAGGAGATCACATATCTCTCTATAATGAAATCAGCAATATCTCATCTTCAAAACATTATTTTCATTCTACCAGAGAGCTATTTTGAGGGTATACAGTTTCAGTTTCAGTTTATTTTTTGCCATAATTCTTGCACATCGCTACAAGATAAATGTATATTAAAAAATAAAAGATAAATGAATAACAAAAGAGAGAGAAACATATGGTGAGGATGCCCATACAGAAACCATTGGGGCTTATACGAGCTACAGGCTCCTCAAAAATATTATAACTTGGAAATCAGGATTTTAGGTGTACCTTATTTAGGTAGGTGATTATCAGAAGTATATTTTAGGGGAAATTAGTATTACTAGTTTTTTCATAAGAAAGAATATTATTAGAAGCACACCTTTACCTTCGACACCAGTGGAAAGAGGAAATTAAATGTGACTTACTATTTCTTCATTTCCAGGTGTTTTTGACGACGTCATATTTGTTGCCGATTCCTATTATGACGCAATCTACGCATCTCCTTTAACTCCGTCTGACACCTCGCTTGTTCGCCTGCCAATAAAAAATCTGACATATCCAGTCGGCTTGGATTTCAATCCATTAGACAATCGCATTTACTGGACTGACTACTATCAAGGTGCTGTTATGCGGTCCTCTGTTTATGACGAGAACAAAGAAATCATCCGTTCAGGTGCTGGTCGACCTTTTGGCCTGGCTTTAGATCTTGTGGCAGGAAACGTTTATTGGATAAACAGGCTAAATCTGACGATAGAGGTTTCAAAGCTTAATGGAGCAAACTGGAAGGTGCTAGTGACAAATTTGTCTTCAGAGCCATACGACATTACCTTGGATACAACAAGAGGGTAAGACCTGACTGATTTTGCAACAAAAAAATATAAAGGCATTCAAGGAAAGAGAATTGACTCATTTGAAAAAGTGACACGTGACCCATTTTCGCGAATACGCTTCTTCAGCAGTCATGGCAAATGGCAAAAAAATTCACTTATTTAAATTTCGGGGTTACAAGGAAAGAAATGCAGCCACTGACCAGTCGATGGATAGCAGAAATATTTTTCCCATTTGACGGGAAAATAACCTTAGTTTATTAGGCATAAGATGAAGAAATTGGATTCGATTCTATTCGTTTAAGCGTGTAATCCACATCTTTTCCTGCTACACTGGCTGACAGTCAACAACAGCTCATACCGACGAGGCGTGTAACGTCGCAACCCGCGATTTTAACGGTCAAACCAGGGCAGCTTATGTATTACAGTCCGCCAATTATTTGGGCTGAAGGTTCATGAACATTTTAATTTATTTTATTTATTTATTTAAACATTTAATTTAGCAGGGCTAAAATTTAAAAAATAGACATGTATCTAAAGTGAAAAGAATTAAAATGTGTACATGAGAAACGGCAGTTTCTCCCTTTTAGTTAGGTGGTAGAGTTGGTCAAAATAATAATAACAACAACAAATCCAGACAGGGTGAGGATGCTGTTTCTTTCCGCGCATGCAACGTGTGTTTTTTTTTTTTTTTTTTTTGCTTGATAGAGACAGGATTTATATCTTTGCCAGTGTCGGTTAAGCCTCGCTCGTGACATTTGACCTTCAAACATTTTTTTCCCTCACGTTATCGTATCTGCATCGAGCCAATCAGAATGGAAAACGTTATCAGTAGTCATATAAATTCATTCATTTACATTTAATTGATCTTAGAGATCTCTTCAATTCATGATTGATTTAAAATAAGGTCGTTTTACGAGTTTAATCCTTTTGCCTTCTAGGTATATGTATTGGTCAGACCATGGGATTATTGAAGGTGCTCAAATGGACGGAGAAAACCGAACCGCAGTTGCCTCGTTGGTACATTATTGGTGGGGCTACGAGTACGATGCTCGAGGCCTTGCCTTGGATATTGAAAAGAATAGAATTTACTTTGTTAGCTACTATTTAGAAACCCTTTGTTATGTCGATCTCGAATCATCTGCACGTGGCGTTGTTCAGCGGTTGTTTTACAGTAGTACGTATTTGTACGCGCCACGTGGAGTAGAAGTTGACGACCAGTTTGTATATTGGAATGATTTTTGGACGGAAAAGGTATATCGGATCAATAAGACTGCATTTGATAACCGTTTGGAGGTTATTGCAACGGGACTGTACAGCCCCAGAGGAATGGCAGTTAAAAAAGGGATTCCTCAAACAGACAGTGAGTATCAATACCATAAGTTCACTTATAACAACGTAATATTTCCTTTGTCTGTAAGTATCCCATTGCGTAGCCGTGAGATGGCTGTAGACTGTTCTGTCGATTAAGCACATTTATTGGGCCGACAAGTATGATTCCTGGGGTATTCCCTTGACAAACTGAATCGAATTTACTTTGTTGTCGTCTACAGTCTGCTGTCTATTGATCTCGTGAGTAGCTTTTTCCAAGAGTTGTTTCACAGTTGGTAGTACTTGCAGAGTCCACCTATATATTTGCCCTTGAAGACTGGTTTGCGAATTAGAATGAATTTTGGACGGAGGATGTATATCGGGTAAATAAGACGGCATTTGACGGCCATATGAAGTTATAGCTATGGGGATATCTAGCCCCACTGAGGAATGGTTGTTAAGGATGGTGCCTTTTAAGAGACAGGTATTTGGGGACGGCAGCGTGTATTACGACTTTTTTACCTCACTTAAAAGCAAGCTTACTTTACACTGAAGCAATTACTTAATTACTTATCCAAATACCACCTACCATAAGCCCGGCCGGAATGCCCCTTCCCCCTCTCACTGAAGCGGTCGGGGAGTGGTAAAAGGCGGCTGTGTTCCTAGTAAGTCAACACCAACATTTATCTAGCAAACTAGTCAAATATTAAATGCTATGAAATATCTTCGTTCCTTAGCTAATCATCCATGCAGTAGGAATAATGGGTACTGTACTCATCTTTGTCTAATAACGCCCAGTGGATATCAGTGCGCATGCCCGGATGAGGACGACGGTCGATCCTGTTCAACAACACCTGCACCACCACCCACAACTCCCAGAAAAACCACTGAGCCAACGACAACTCCACCACCGACGCCTTTCGACTACTGCCAGCTTCAGCCTTGTGAGAATGGAGCCAAGTGTCAATTCCAAATGACTGACAACGACTACACCTGCCACTGTGTGGGATATTATAGAGGGAAAAACTGCTCAGAAGAATTAGGTGAGTTATGTTTACGCTCATTTAACAATTCTTGCATACGATCTTGTATGTACGCGATCTTGCATACTATGTTGTATGTACGCGATCTTCCATACGATCTTGTGTGAACACGACCTTGTACGGACACGATCTTGTTTGTGCACAACCTTGCATACGATCTTGTAAACGATCTTGTATATGATTGGTATGTACACGATCTTGTATACGATCTAATATATACACGATCTTGTATGTGATTGGTATATGTACACGATCTTGTATACGATCTAATAGATCTTGTATATGATTGGTATATGTACACGATCTTGTATACGATCTAATAGATCTTGTATATGATTGGTATATGTACACGATCTTGTATACGATCTAATATATACACGATCTTGTATACGTTGGGATGTACGGGATCTTGTATATGATCTAATATGTATACGATCTTGTATATGATCTCTGATATTATCTAACAAGGATACGATCTAGACGACCTTAAGGACTAATGGGTGTAGGATCATTAAAGGAGCACGTTGTTGACAACGTGCTTGATACACCGTACTCCATGGGATCTTATAGCTGTTAAGAACGTGAAGGATGTACTGGTTCTTGTTAAGGATCCTCCAGATGGCAGCATTGATCTCTGAGTTGGCTAAAATCCAACAAGTACGAGTGGAATAATTGTTTTATTAAAAACATCGGAGTAATATTGCTAAATCTTGCTGATTTCACTTTGCAAAAAAAAAAAAACAGAAAAAAAAATAAACGGTCGCTATTTTTAGAGCATATTATAATAATTCATATCACACTAATGCTCCGTTCCGTTATCATCTAACAGCTCCGACAGCATAGCACTGAGATTTCGGCTTCCGACTTGCCTTCAATTTTAACACTGAACTTAAGCCGATGCAGTCCTCACGGTGGGACGAGAATTGCACGCTAGAACTGAACTTAATTCCAAAGGTTAACCTTCTTATACACCCACCTTGAGCAGTTGGGAGAAGAAATCCCGAAAACAAAATCAAGGCTTGAACTTGAAACGATCACGTGACATCTGCAATACCGGTGTAATGCTTTACCAACCAAGCTATCACGCCAACTGGGAGCTCGTAATATTATTAATACAGGGAAACAAGGGGATGAGAGTGATCTATACTCCTTGGGGTTATGTTGGACAGCTAATGGAATGACAGCCGTCTGTTCAGCACTGTTTTTTTTTTTTTTTTTTTCTGTATTATAACTTCATTTGCATCTTACTTTCCCTGTCTGCTGTTAACTGCGTCACTGTCAAGGTATTAAACAAAATGTCTCAATTTTTGTCTATTTTTTTCATGTATCAAGAAACGGAAGAAGTAGTTCAGGTGGTCATCGCTGTGCCAATAGAAGAGGTCAGTTTACTAGCCTTTACATGTTTACTGTTCATCCTTATAACAGTTTGCACAACAAACCAGTACTCAAGAGACTCCTTTTAACTAATACCCCCACCCTTTCAAGCAAGGTACAAGGCAAGGCATAAGACTAAAACGAAAGCATACGGAAAAAAGAAACAGCCATTATCAAAGCAACCTACCAGTGACTCGGACCCTTTACCTGACAGGATTTGTACTGCTATTTGTTTTACGAGCTCGAGTTCACAACTAACCCTCATTAAATTTAATTACTGTTTGAAATTATGGATCAGCGAGTTAACTCTACACTGTGTATTTAGAGTGCTAACATACACCATTATCTGTGTCGTTAGCTGTTAAAGGTACAACGCTCATTGTACCCTTCACAACTGAACACATTGCCGCAATTACCACCATTTTCACCCACAACTTGCTCTCGTCTGGCCTCGTAACTCCGTCGATACATAAAGCAGTGATATCGGTTGGTCAAATCCGGAGGTCGTGGGTTTGATTCCCGTCGAGGCTTCGAAGATTGTTTTCTTTTCCTCGTGTGGTCTCCAATTTCTTTACTAGGCTAACGCTCAGTAGGAAATTGACGGATTGGTTTTAGCAATCTAACATACCTTGAAGAGTTAATTCTCTGATCCATCATCCATCAGTTCTAGTGGCACAACATTTATGAGGACTCGGTTTTAGCTTGGGCACAAAAAAAATACGACTTAAGAAAAAGTGCATTCATGAAAAGAACATCCAACAAGTTCAAATATTGCACTTCTGGGTACTTTTTTAGCGATATAAACTACATTCGAGAATATCAGCCTCCTTTCAACCTTTTTGTACGTTACGCCTTAACATGCATGTTTTGTCATTTGCGTTTAGTTCAACTTGACAGCCTTTATCCAAGCTATTGTGGACGCTCTTAATGACCTTTGTAGGGAAACACCAGAGCAATGTCCAATTTCAGTGGAAAGGTGAGAATATCACGTACTGACGCTCTATTTGATCAACTTCAGTACAATTTCTTTAAGCTACTCTATCAGTAAGCAGCGTGGTAGCCAATACAGGCAAACACTAATGACCCTTAAATTACAATCTGACTCGGTGTATACGTCACGGTAAAAACCAGTGATAAACTGTGTTTGCAAGGACCACCGTGACAAAATAAAAGTACCGGATCCTGTAGTGAAGGATCTAATCAGCAAAAAAAATGTAAAGCAAATAATCTAAAAAAAGAGCAAGGCTGATTTCACGGTCAGGGAAGTATATTTTCCAATATTTCGAAAGGCACGGCCTTTCTTCTTCAGGGTATGTTTGTGACTGACCCTGTGGCAAGATACGTTACAATTTAAACAGTTATAATAGATACCTGAAAAAAGGCTAAAGTTACATAAACAAAAATACGTCACGGTTCATCTTTAGCTGTCTGGCTCGCGCTTAACCCTTTGGATACTAACAACGCATATTTGCGTTGAAAACACCGTTCTTATTTTTATTTTTCTTCTTGTTTAAACTTAAGCAGCAACGCCATGATAATGTGTGAATGACACCAACTGGTATATTTTCCCATCATCAGAGCCAACAAACCCCAAAAGGCATGTGATGTGGCAACGCGTGATTCGGGGGGCGGGGAGGTTCAAAGTACGAAACTTGATAGGGCATGGGTTTTGTTGCATTTTATTTGAGCTGGCTCTGTTGCTGATTTCATATAGAACTGTTACACCGTGCTGACGAGTTCCAATAAGAACGAAACAGCTGTCCACGGTTGCATCCCTGTTTTGTCGGTTTCTGTCGAGTTGTTGTCTTGCAAAGTCAACTCTTTCACGTAGTATCAGCCTTGCAGTTTGTGTTACAGTTTATTTTTGGCTGATTAGGTCTCTTTTAGATCCTACGTCAACTAGCAGCATTATCGTTCGCGGTCCTTTGCAGTTTTCAGGTCTAACCCCAAAATGCTAATTTTTTCGGCCAAAGAACAACACCAAAAATTACACTTATTTATCGTCAATTTTTAATCCAAACATTAGTTCAAAATTAAAAAGTCTACATTTACAGCAAATCTTAAGGTCAGGCCTTGGTATCTGACTGGAAGTTTTCCTCTCAACGTTTTCTGCGGACTATGCTTCAGCCATTTTATTAGACCCAGTCCTCAAGTTGCCTCGTTCATGCCCAAAACGAATTCTGGGTAATTCAGCTTTCCAAGGGCCGAGCCACCCAGTACTACGAGCAAAACATCGAATCCATTGAATTTTATACTACTCCAAACTCGCCCAAATTGCCTTGGTAGGTCCACTCGTGGGCCTCCATGTTTGCTACACAGCACGTTTGGCGGCTTAGTCAGCATGAAACTACCTCTCCCCTCTGTTTTCTTTCAGAGGCTTGTCTCTACCCACATTCCGGCTTAATGATGCCAGTCTGAGGGCTTCTGCAGAAAACAAAATGGCTCAAAAAAAAAAAAAATAAATAAATAAATAAATAAAAACTTGAAGCGATACAATCACCGGATTCGAGATTGTGCACTCGCTCGAACAAACAACAACCGTCATCTGCGTCACGTGACGATTTAGCCTGAGCCCACAGTTTGTTAAGAACGCAGATATTTTTTTTATGTCATCTCCGTATATGGAGAAATTAAGTGGCTCAGACTATTTATCGCCCAAAATTTAATGAACAAAATAGTACGCACCCGGGACACAAAGGTTAAGCGAGCGACATCGCAAGTTCAAAAGAAAATCACCTGGCTAGGTATCCCTCATCTGATGTATGGAAAACACGCTAACAAATTTAAGTTGGCGAATATAAAATGATATTCCTTGAAATATGGTGGCCTGCAGTTGCGTCGATGTGAATTAATTTCATCCTAAATGTCAACAATATTTGTAAATATTCTACTCTATACGCTTAACCCTTTGCATACCAACAAAGCATATATGCGTCGCGGAAAACACCGTTCTTGCTTCTATGAATTGCTTCTTGTTTAACTCATGTTACAACGTCATAACAATGTGTGAATGGCACCAGCTGATGTATATTGCCATCATCACACCCAGCAAGCCGACTACACCTCCCGATTTTCGCTGCATATGACCGTTCGTTTGGCAACAAAGCCCAAAATGCCAATTTTTCGGCCAAATAACAACACCAAAAATTACACTTATTTACCGTCAATTTTTAATCCAAATAATTTTTTCAAAAATGAAAAGTCTACATTTACAGCAAACGTCAAAGTCAGACCTTGGTATCTGACTGGAAGTTTTCCTCTCAACGCTTTCCACGGGCTATACTTCAGCCATTTAATTAATCAGACCCAGTCTTGCGTATCTCACGTTGCCTCGTTCACGCCCGAAAAGAATTCTGGGTAATTCAAACATAGCGCGAGCGTAGAACTCCTGCCCTTTCCATTTCATAATTTTTGAGTCACCCAGTACTACCAGAAAAATTTCGAATCCATTGAATATTTTACTTCTCCAAACCGGCCCAAATTGCCTTGGTAGGTCCTGGAATCCACCCACAAAACGGCCAGAGAGACAACTTCACTTGTGGGCGTCCATGTCTGACACACAGCATGTTTGGCGACTCAGTCAGCATGAAAACACCTCTCGCCTCTGTTTTTTTTTTTTTTTCAGAGGCTTGCCTCTACCCACATTCCAGCTTAATTATGCCAGAATGGGGGCTTCTGCAGAGGAAAATGGCTCGAAAAACACTTATAAAGCGATGATTTTACCGGATTTGTGCTTGTGCACTCGCTCGAAACAAACAACAACCGTCACTTGCCTCACGTGACAATTTAGCCTGAGCCCACATTTTCTAAAGACCGCAGATATATTTATTTCATCTCCATTTATTGAGAAATTAAGTGGTTTAGACTATTTATTGCCAAAAAGTCATTGAAAAAATAGCACACACCTGGTATTTAAAGGGTTAAGGTTTACGTATTTACCTCCATTAAGTAGAGTAGAACATTTTGCCTTTAGTTCGATCGTCACCAGAATCCCGGAACGCAGAATTTAATTTTTCCACTTCACTTTTTCAGTACTGGATCACTCACCAAACGAGCAGTAAATGAAGATCTCTTTACACCTGAAGACATTTACGTACCATCGAATCCAAGAGAAGTGGATGGAGGAATCGTAGTTGAGTATGCTGTGGTTAAAGCTACACCGGAGGGGACACCTATTACGGTACCAAGTACAGTCTTGGCTAAAGTAACTGAGGAGAAGGCAAAAGAAATTGGACAAAAGATTGGTGCAAAAGTCGTGGGGGCAAAACCGAAGCCAGCACCAGTCCCACCCACCAAAGCAGCTCAAACAGGTGGAACAAATGGAGGCATGATTGCTGGAGTAGTCGTTGCCTTGGGACTTACCATTGTCATTGCAGCTGTAGCTGTATGGTATTTCAGGTAAGATATTTTAGTTTTTTTTTTATAGCAATTCAGTAGGTATTATAAACCATCCATCTACTTGCATGCTTTTAAGTATGTTAATCTTAGCAGCTTGTACCGTAGACTTTGGAAAGCCCAAGGTACGTCGTTCGATCTAGCAGTAAAATGAAAATAGTCCAAATATAGTTTATTCTGGGGGCATTTTGCACGGCGTCCGTAGGGAAACCTTCCCTGGAATGGAATAGCATCCTAGGCTATCCCATCCGAAAACTGGTGATAGATGCCTGGCTAATGATCTAAAAGATTAGAGCAGATTTAACCTCTACTTTGTTACGTTTACCTACAGGGTAAAGAGGTTGCGCTCTACTAATATCCCGTATGTAAAGGAGGGAGACGAGGAGGCAGGAAGCCAGAAGAGAAGTCAGGTTTCTGCGTTTGAAAATCCCGGATATGACAGTGCTGGTGCGCTCAGTGACGTCTACGATGATGTGGTTCCTGTAAGATTTGCACCTTTTGAAGAAGTTGCAGAGGCCGGTGCAGTTAGTAATCCCGTGTATGCCGAGATAGGTATGAAAGAGATTTCATCTTCTCAGAGCGTCAACGCAGAAAGCGGCAGTGGTGGACCCGATGTCCCAAAAGCAATGTCCAGTTGGAAAACCTTCCAAGACGAAGTTGCAAGTGAACTCCCCAAGAAGGAACCACTGGCGAAGGAGAAGGAGATAGAGGAGGAGGCCGAGTACATGACAAATCCCCTTAAGAAGGAGGCCGAGGCACAGGAGGAACCTCGTTACGCGTCGACGATGTCAACTAAAACCAAGGAAGTAGATAGCGAGCAAGTGAAGATTGAAAACCTGTATGTGACGATCATTGGTGATGAGCAGGATACCGGACAAACGGTTATTGTTTCAGGCGAAAAGGAAAATCCAAATGCAGAATCTGAATCTTAGTGCAATTGAAGCGCTTAACCGAAATACAACAGCGATGTGGAAATCAAAGAAAGCCCCATGCACCTGCGTTGAAAAAGATAAACACTAGCTTTTTTTTAGATGAAACTAAAAAGACTTGGTGTGCAGAACGGTTAAGTTAAGGACTCTTTTTAAATTTATGATATCTAAAATTAATTTGACCTGGTTGTTTAAAGAGTCAGTGGAGTACCGGACCGGTTCGTTAAATTCATGTCCAATGGATAAAGTGATCTGCTGTAAAAACATATCCACTTTTTGAACCGCCAGGCCATGAAGAACAAGTCAAGTTAAGAGCATGGAACTAACGGCTTGAAAAAGTTCTTCATGTTTCCGAGTACATTATATTAAAAGCCGCTTGTTTCGTTCGGGGGACGTTTGTGGGAAATTGTGTTGGCTCGCACGCTGGTCATTTCAGGAGAACTTTCCCTCTTCTTCCCTCGCCGTCCTGTTACGTAAGCTGACTATTATCTACCTAATGATGCATAATCAAAACAGTAAAGTAACTGCAGCTGATGTTTTTGCTCCGATTAGCGTATGTCATTTTGGCAAAGGGAGAATTCGAACATCCTGACTGTTATTGACTTGATACATGTACTTAGTTAGCATGCTAGTTATGGCTATTACGTATTAGAAGAACTAAGCATTGAAGGATACCCATAAGGAACTTTAGGAAGATATACGCCAATCGTATGGTGTTTAGTTCAGTTTTTGTGAAGCATGTGAAACATGCGTTAAAGGAATGGTTTATAGAACACACGATAAACTACATCTTAACGATAACTCTCAAATAAGTGTCCAATTATGTTCTTCTCCGTGAAAAAATTTTGTCTTGACCAATTCATTGGAGATAACAAATTGTTCAATTGGATACTGTCTGAAGAGTAGTCCGAACTTGTTGATTAACAACAACACAGCCACAATCGAATTACTAAATTTTCTGTTAGAAGTTCACTCATTTTGAGCTCCTTTGACACATTCAGTTATTACTTTTTAAGGCTGCTAACGCCTTTTGGTGGGAAGCAGACGAGACCGAAAAATCAAAGGAAGAAATTACAGACGTGAGATATCTTCCTGACTGAGAATAGCT
Source organism: Pavona decussata (assembly GCF_977016875.1). Taxonomy (NCBI): domain Eukaryota; kingdom Metazoa; phylum Cnidaria; class Anthozoa; order Scleractinia; family Agariciidae; genus Pavona; species Pavona decussata. The sequence continues at coordinate 903,032 of NW_028145434.1, read as the reverse complement.
CTGTTTCGTGCAAAGGCTCTTCTCAGTGAATGTTATACAATAGTCGATGTGCTATATTTTTATACATTTCTAGGTTGCAGTCGCTGCTTTCAAACGAATAAATTTATATTCGTTATCGTTTGAACACTGCACGTGCACAACTCAAATGAGCGTTTGGTTTTTTTAGTTGAAACTTGCACAAAAAACGGTTAAAGCGGAAAGTTGACTCAGTTGAAAGTGGATTTACTACTGGAGTACTCACTTACTAGGGATAAAAACAAAGTAAAAATTCAAACTTAAAACCTAGAAAGGTGGTTCCAACTGACTCTAAATATGGTTCTGAAAATTTAGTCTTCCGCAAAACAGAAACTCTAGAGTTATCTCCGGGGTAATTCACACCAGAGATATTTTTGTTCCAACGAATTAAAATTCATAGCTGCGAAGGGCACTTGTACACATGTAATTACAGTGATATGTTGTCTCTTGGTACTCGATAAGAGGAGGAGACGTAGGCTACAAAGAGGAAGACCCTCATTCTCCAACCAATCGGGATTTAAGCGTGTATTTGTATTAGTCTGAGAGCTGTCACGTATCAGTTATTCACAAGTGTGCTTGTTTTTCTATATAACCCATATCAGTGTACCTTATATTCCTGATTGAGTCAAAACTAAATTGGTCCAAAACTAGAAAAAAGAAATAGCCGTGGTAGTTTGATGACAATAAGTAATCCATAGTATGATGCTGGCTGCATTGTCTGAATTTCACTGAGAACGCAGTAGGTATCACGTGCATGTGGCAGCCGCACAGTCAATGTTGTCCAAACTCTTTAGCATTTTCATAAATGAAAATGATACAGTAAAATGTTGATCTTACTATTTTTTCAAGTAAAAAAAAATAGACCAGATTCAGCACAATGTCCTGAAAACAAAAATGCAATGGGTGAACACGTTGTAGCGTTCACTGTCGGGAAGGAGAATGTATTTTGCATGAGACGATTCCAAACGTTTAGAGAGTTCCAGGGTCGACTTTGACCCCATGGCCCAGTTGTTGAAAGCCCGATTAAAGTAATCCTGGGTTAACGTAAACTTTGATAAGAGTTTAATTACTAATCAATAAGGATGCTTCAAAACGATTTTTGCGTATTTGTCTTCACTTAGACTTTTTCTTTTACCATCAGCTTAAAATTAGTCCAAAAAACAATTTTGAGGAGCAAGATGAAAAACCTTGGTTATCTTTAATTCGGGGATTAGCTTTCGAACAACCGGGTCCATGTTTACAGTGAAGTTGTTATTGCGCTAAAAAAAATGTAACTTGTTAAATAAACTGGCGAAATCTGGTAAATGGTGTCTGAATGTCGATGCATAGATTCTTGCTACCTCGAGGCAAGCCTTTACTAAACCAGAAGAGAGTCCAGGCGTCCTTTGGATGCCCACGTATTGGGGAAAAAATTGAAAATTCACTTTATCCTTCAAAATGTATCCATGAAACGTGCCCCTTGGACGCCCAACTTTCATTTTCTAGCTAAAAGCCTGTCTCGGAGGCCTGCTATATTGAAGCAACATAACCACGTCACTCAGTTGTTCGCTATTGCGGGGTATTTACTACTGGCCATCTGGAGGACAACTTTTGTCCTTTGGACCGGCACACAATGTTAAATTATTTACCATTGCATATCTTGAACTCCAATATGATTCAGTATATCCCCTATTCTCCACATGACCCGCAGTCTTACAGTGCTTTGTTTAAAGGGCCAGTGAAATTCTTGAAATAACGTATTTTTTTGTACGGCCTGATTCCTGTCAAAAAGTTCCATAATTTCGCTGGCGCAATTGATAATGCATAATTGTTGATTCTAAGCAATGATTCCGAACGTAATAAATACACTGAAGACGAAAATCAATCGTTCCATTCGAAATAGAGCCGCACCACAACGACCGACATTACAGCCATCCTCAGCACAGCACACGCGACAATACTCTTCACCGTCCTTACTCCACTTCACGTATTCTTTGTCGCATTCATAAACGCAGTCTCGAATGAACCGTGGCTCACCAACATGTCTGCCGTCTTTGACCACCTGGCAGTAGTCGTATCCTTCTGCACAAACTGTCTTCTTCGTGCCATTAACTGAGTCCTCTGGACAGTTTCCATGACGAGAGTCACAGTGGTAGCATATCCTTCCTGAAAGTCAATGGAGATTTTTGTTGAATAACTCCTTTACTTATCAGAGTACTAAAGTTTAATGCAGAACACAACCGCAGACGAACGAAATAAAAGGAAAAAGGGACAAGAGAAAACTGCCAGTGAACGACAAAGAGAAGTGTGCGAACAAATCGCACCCATTTGAAATGTAGGACCAGGCGACAGAAATCGGTACAGACTGACAACAGAAAAGAACTTGCGAGAACAAAAACAACTTTATGAACAGACACTGACAGGAAAGAAGGGCAGAACCCAAAAAGTGCAAATGGACCTCTATCAGAACAAAAAGACAGAAAAGTACAAACGGACAACGCTCGGGACACTTACTGACCATACGCCTGACTTACCGTTGACTTGAGACGAGAAATGTAGCAGAATGAGGAGGACTATCAAGAAGGGTCTTCTTATTCGATTTTTCATGTCCTTGTATGACCCTGGTGGCTATATGCTATGGAAATTAGAAGTATGATTCACTCTATAAGAATATGATTCAAGTAAAATTCACTCTGTAAACTATAAGTTAGAATATCATCATCAGAGAAGGAGAAAGAATTGAATTAACCCTGTAATTATATCTCTTAGTGAATACCCGCTCTGCGATTGGTTCTTTTCGAAGGTCGTACTTTTCTGAACGGCGCCCTGACAGTTCATGGTTTACCAAGGTAGTTTCAGTCGAAGTAATCAAATCATGCACTTAGAAGCCAAAAGCCAAGTCACGGACTTGCTACTTAGCAATCTTCTTCTTTCCCAGCCGTGACTGATGCCAAGTACTACCATCCTAATACTTGTGTTCACACTTTTTTTCACGAGATTCAAAACTTTCAAATTCCGGCCAGAAACGACAGGCAGCCCAACCTTACGTCACTAGAGAGCGTGTAATAATTAATCACTAGTGGGCATGATTACCTTTGAGTGCAAGCAGCCATTGAGAATTTAAACGCATTATAAGACTTTGTATGGGAAATAAAATACTGTCGATTATGAAGTTTTAAAAAACGTTAAATTTAACTTTCATTCAATAAAACGAATAAAACTGCCAAGTTCGCGGCGTCACTAGAGAGCGTGTGATAATTAATAACTAGTGAGACGATGACCTTTGAGTGTAAGCGGTATTGGGTTACGGGCAGCCGTTGAGAATTTGAACGCATTATAAGAATTTGTATGAGAAATAAAATACCGACGATTTTTACGCATCTCGGACCGCTTCATTGTTACGAGCCACCAATGGCATAGCTGTGGGGATGGGGTAAGTGCTGTACATGAAATGACTGTACCCCATCGGGTGGAGTTAATTTGACCTCGGACCCAAGTTCCGTGACCATTTTCAAAATCATCATCTGTTGGAGAAACGACACTATCGTGGAATCGGAAGCAGAAAATGCTCATTTCCAGCCAAGTGAGTGGGGATTTTTGACGACGAAACATTCACCGAGGTTTGAGAATGATGGGGCTTTAGCTTTGCGTGAAAAAATCGCGGCTGGGATGGCCGGATTTTCGAGGCGCAAACCGCCTCTGAGCGGACTACGTGAGCTTGCGGTCGAAATCTGAGTGTGCTGCCTTGACTCCGTCTTATGAAGGGAATGACAGTGATTTCAAAGAATGCCCAAAACGCACATGAATACACCAGAGGTGAGTCAGTTTTATTCATTTTATTGAATGAAAGTTAAATTTAGCGGTTTTTTAAGCGTAAAAATCGTCGGTATTTTATTTCTCATACAAAGTCTTATAATGCGTTCAAATTCTCAACGGCTGCCCGTAACCCAATACCGCTTGCACTCAAAGGTCATCGTCTCACTAGTTATTAATTATCACACGCTCTCTAGTGACGCCGCGAACTTGGCAGTTTTATTCGTTTTATTGAATGAAAGTTAAATTTAACGTTTTTTAAACTTCATAATCGACAGTATTTTATTTCCCATACAAAGTCTTATAATGCGTTTAAATTCTCAATGGCTGCTTGCACTCAAAGGTAATCATGCCCACTAGTAATTAATTACACGCTCTCTAGTGACGCGAGCTTGGGCTGCCTGTGCAGAAACGCGAGAAGAGAGTTTGTTAACGAATAATTATCCCTCGAGTGCAGACAATCACATGCACCTGATTTTCCTGTGGCTCCCAATGTAATGTAAAAGGTAATGTGATGGATGGAAGATTTGGAGCTTTTGTTTGTACCTTATTACATGAAATTTACGCGACATATTTATTTCGCGATTTTACAGACATTTTCTATTTTGAATCACTTTAATTTCGCCTTTTCGAGTGAGACACAATTTATTTAAAGCCGCCGTTACACGTTGAAACTTTTAGCTGAAACTTGTGTGCAACGGCGCTGCGAAACAGGTTTCAGCAGGCGTTGCACCGTGTGACATGGTCGGTTTCGTGAAACTTTTTCGAACTTCCGTTGCGAGACAAGTTTCACGAAAAGTAGAACCGCTTTCTACTTCTGCAACGGCTCGCAACGGTCGCAGTGGTGAAAAAACAAGAGTTTCACCGTGTAACACCACTTCGTGAAACTGGTCTCGTTCGCCGTTGCACACAAGTTTCAGCTAAAAGTTTCAACGTGTAACGGCGGCTTAACTTGTCCTTGAATCAAATAAAACGACTTATCTAAAATAACGTCAAAATTAACAAAAGATGTGGCGGTGGGTCTATATGACAACAGTAACAACAAAGAAGTTCTCACGATGTCCACAAGAAGCTCATGCTTGTACGTGAACTATTGAGTCAACTGATCAACTGACCACAATAATTTTAATAATAATTTTATTAATTTCTATTGTGCAATTATCAATATAAATTTTCAATTGCGCATTACAATATGACCATAAAACAAAAATAAAAATATATATATATATATAAAAATACAAATGTAAATTCAAATTTAAATATATAAATACTATAAAAAGGCTTGTCTAAAAAGATAAGTATTGATTGCCGACTTGAATTTGTTAATTGAATTTAGGTCCCTGATCTCAGTAGGAATCTCGTTCCATAATTTGGGGGCGGCCACCAAAAAGGACCGGTCTCCGAGAGTCTTGCGGGACTTCAAAGCAGGATAGTTTAACGTCAAAGACTTCGTTGAATACATTAAACAAGTCTCACGACTCATATGCAGTGGAGACAGAAAGTAGTAGTGATGAGGAGGACCAAGACATTACCTTAGAATAGTTAAAATATGATTTTCTAAACGTTTCAGTGGTAATTATAACTCACTTATTGTTCGCGTCACTTTAATAGAATCGCGAAATTAACGTGTCGCGAAAATTTCATGTAATAATTATATGGTAGTTTATATTTTAAAGTCAGGCGGCTTGAAGTAATTCAAAACAGACTGGAAATGCCACATAAGCGCCTTATATTTGTCTCAAAATGAAGCAAATGTTTTGGAACGATATCAATTATATGCTTCAATAAGCAAGTAAAGACGAGTCCCTCGATAGTTGCCTTTTATGTAAAAATCGTCTCAATACAACTACTCTGGTTCTCTCATAACATTTTTACAGCACGAGTGTTACTGCCTGAAAACTGATAGCCTCGCTGGTTCAGTGGGAAGAGTGTGACATTTGTGGCTTTAGATAGGTAAACAGCGATAACGCCAAGCTAATCACCGAGGAAACAAGTTGCCGGTTAACTGACAAAAATAAAAATGTACTTTTTTAGAAACCGTTTGAAGCCGCTTACTTGAAGGCCGATGGGTAATTATATATACAATCGATACATTAAATATACAAAATATACAATGACCAATCGGAACAGACGGCGGCAAGTCGACCTCTTTATGTTGCAGTGAGTCCTGTATCAAATTTAAGTGTCTACCAAGCTACAGGACTGCTCCTTCTTGCGCCGTATTAATTATGGCTGTTCTGCCACTGAACACAATATAATTTAGATCGGTGTAACACGTGAACTATAGGTTAGACAGTTCTGTTAAAGATAGCGTGGCGAACTAGAGAAGTCAACAGTTCATAACGACCGAGGCACAACGTGTTTTGACAACTGTGCCTCCTGAATTCACCAGTGTGTCTGACGTTCATAACGTTCCTTCAAAACACGTTCTGCTCATAACTCACCTACCTTTGTTATGCTGGGAAGATTCACTGTTTAAGACACTTTCAAGTTGATAGCATCGACAAAGTTCCAACGAGACTTCTAGAACATCTATTCCCACGGCCACGCTCAGATGCTCCTCAGATGACTAAGAATGTAAACAAATTCATCTGCCAAGATAGTCAGCTTTGACAAATTCAACTCTGACAGCTGTATTGTTTAATAAGATTACCGGATGGGAGGCGCAACCACGCAGTAAATCATTGATAGTGTCCACGAATGCAGGAGCTACTTGGCTTTGCAGACAGATTAACGTGTTCTCTGGCACGTCCCTCGAATACCCGCAAGCTTTCGTTTTGTTTTTTCCTTTTTAAAGTTTACAAAGATTTTTTTACCTGGGATTTTTCGTCTGACAAACTGTTGTGTATCGATAATCATTGTTTTTTCACAGCTGATTAATTTTATAGGTGTTTATCTGAATATTGGTTTCACAGACACAACACGCAAGCAGTGGGCAGTTTATTATTGCGTATTTTTATTACTTCCGATTCATTCAAAGACATGGTTAGACAGTACATACTTGATGGAAGTATTCTTTGTTTCAGTGGTTTGCGCATGGACCGCTTCTGTCCTTTATTTCAGCACTCTCTTTCCCATACTCTACATACATTATGTTCCAACTATTAAGGCGGAGTGTCAATTGAATAACATATTATGTGTGCAGGCTTCCTTGATCTTCCTTGCGGCTTCTCCTTCAACTTTTTATGTTGCTATCGTCCCAGGTGATGAAGTATTTTCTGTAGTTCGCCAAGGCTTTCGCTACTCCCGAAATAGCTTAGTTAAGATGAGAATTTAAGGTTTCTGCAATCCGTTGCGTTTATTGTCCCATGACGCCGAGATGGGGATGGGGATGGAGATGGGGATGCAGGAACTTGACTTCTCCGCTCTGAAATAGTGCCTTGAATTCTTCCTCTACAAGCTCATCCAAACCGAATCCGATGACCAACTTCCTTTATCTTTCTCTTCAGTCCTTAGGACTATCTTGATTCCTTTTGCGATGTCGTAACAGGAATATATTTTCTATCGGCACTGGTTCCATGTTTTACTGATCCTTCTTGACCTGACTTAGCGTGGCAAATTCTAACCCTTTTAGGGATTAAAGTCCGAAAAAACCCTGTGCCATCACGCTGTCGTGGTGCATGTGATGAGGCTACGAGACCATGCCCTATGACTGGGACTGTGGGACTGAGAAATGATAGTCCCTAGTTGCGGTCGGCCTTGAATGTCACTGTTGATCCCCCGGTCTACTTCATTTAGACTTTGCTTTTGCCATCAGCGTACCGCGTTCCACCTTATTGCCACCATTGGCATAGCTTCAGAGTCGTCAAGAGAGAATCAAGTAGTAGGCGACTCTTCCATTCAGTTCCAATGCCACCTTTAGCACGTTATTGTCCTCAGATAGATAGCGTGTCCATATCTGTTTTTTTCAACATTCCAAAATAGGTTGTGGAATAGGCTTAGCAGTAGAATGATGACATGTGATGTCATCATTTCTCAAAATAATCACATTCTAAGTAATGTTGATTAAGGAAGCCCGAAACGGCATTTCGATGTTCCGGAATGTTTTACAGTCTTTGATTTTGACACTGGAAAGATAGCTGCTCTAAGCTCGGATTTTCTGTTGACCCATACTCTGGAACTCAGGACATTTGTTATGCGTTTTAGTCACTAAAAACAGGGCTTGCACTGTACTAGAGGCTTTGGATTATAAATCGTTTATTGCGATATGCCGCAGGTTATAATAATGACTTTATTAATGTGTTAGGCAAAAATCTAGCAGAGGGGATTCTCACTGCTAATAGGGGACACCTATTGTAATGTGCCGAAAACTTGGCACTTAAAAATTTTTGTCTACTCCGGGACAACTGAACTTACACGTTGCCCAAAGACGCATTGTATAAAAAAAGTCAAACACTCGGTGACCAGGTTTTCGTCTGCTACAAGGAACAACACTAACAATAATTCTAAGGGTTTTATCGTAGGGAAAGAGGAAACTTCGACTCACCCTTGAAATATAGGCAAAAAGGCACAGCAAGCAGGTTCAAAATAAGAAGCCAGTCTGTACACTTCACTCCATTACGTTTGTAGAGATTTCACGTGCTTAATCAATGGGTTAAATTGCGTATCAACGTTTTTTCTTGAATCAAACCATCACCTCACCAAAACCGTATTAGGAAAATGTTTACCTTCAGCCGATGGGCGTTTGCATGGCTATTTGTTCAACCGGTAAGGGATTTATACTGTAGGATAAAGGTCACTGTGCACTGTGTTACTCGCCCAGGTAAGATAACCCACGTGACCCAAACTTTGCTGATTACCATGTGCTCATGAGATTTTTGCTTTCTTGCATTTTGGTTTTGCTTTTGTTTTGTTGTTTTTGTTTGTGTTTTTTTGTACATTTTATTTTGTCGCACTTGTAGTGGAAGTGAGACTTTTTAAATGTACATGGTCTCCTTTTTAACTCGTTCATTTGCTTCATTTACCACTGTGCCATTTAGTCATCATATTGCTTATTTGCTTTGAAACAGCATTGATCGTGCCATGTATTTTAACAAAAACAACCTGGTGTGTACCTTAACAGTCTTTTAACCAGTTAATAACAAAACTGTATTATAGTGAGCAGTAGTCTACCACTCGACGAGTACATGTACCTCAGTTCAACCACCAAAGCCATATACCCCGCGACAACCCCTGTTGTGGATGGTACTGCACTGACAAAAAGAAATAAACAACTAGCAGCAATACAATACATGAAAATGGTATTTATTTACTGAAGGGAACTGACTCGAGTCAGTCATATGTGTCATCCTTTTACATTTCTTTTCGGTTCGACTCCAGTTTGAAAACAAATGAAACCACCTAGGAAGAATTTGGAGGAGGTCGAACACTAGTACAGAGCATGTTTCACTTGCTTTCTATACGTTGTTGTTTATGGTGCTTAGAAACACAAACAGGTAATTTGCCGCCCATTAGGATGGCGTAAATTTTTCTCACTTTTTTCCCTGACTTTTCACTTGTCATGGCCGATGAATTCTCTGGCTGTAAAGCCCGAGAAAACCCCAGAAATCAGATGACGAATTACTACAAAAAAGAAACTTTAAGAACTTCTTGTATGCGCCAAATATTAAGACTATCAAGAAATCTATTTAATTATTTACAATATTTCAGTTGTTCAAAGCAATGTTTTGCTGCATTTCTTCACAACTGAAAACAAAAACGTTTCCATTCTAGCACGGTTACCACTGGAAAAAAAATAACAATACCTTATATCTTTCTTTCTTGTTAGCCTCAGCAAATTGCTGTCTCGTAAACAACGATACAAGACATTTACTTTGATGCAAACATTAGAAACTCTTTAGTGAACCAACGGCATGGCAAAGTTGATTGGGAAAGGCCCCCTATTGATTCTAGTCGGCCTTGAAAAGTAACCTTACAGTCAAGTCTTCAGGTCCAGCAAAAACAAAGCAGATGCAACAACAGCAGTGCATGAACGTCGAATGAAGTTTTGGCTTTGCTAAGCACTCAGCCTGAGATCAAGAAACCCGTGCAACGACTCGCTCAACCAGAACAAGTCATGCAGCGATTTCTGTTTAATCCTTTGCGCCAGATATCAACGTGTGTATTTTCCTCACAGGTCTCCATAATTTACGGTACTAGGTCAGAAAAATGTTGACTTTAGTGATCATTGCCTTCAGTCTCATGACCTGTGAGGTGGTTAAGAGGTGATATTGTGGTAATCCGTTGTATATACAGGCGTTTATTCTTGATCGAATAATTGAATTGCATAAGAATGAATATTCCCATCATGATCTGATCACTCTTTCCAGGAAAGATTCATGAATTTCAATAATATCGAAATTATTGATTTTGTTCAATGAACTCTGTGGATTAATTTTTTTTCCAACTGCTTTGATTCCCATGTCGGGAGGAAGGCACTCTCACTAAGATTGCAATAAACATATTTCACTAAATGAAAAAAACAAAACAAAAACAAAAAAAACAACTTGTTCATGAAATGCTTTATGTTAGGCTGTTGTGATTTCGACTGCCTCTGGGGCTGGATGACTTTCACCCGGCGGTTGATCAGTTACGGTCACAGGTCTACCAACAATAGTCATAGTCGCAAGCCGTGCCCGGTGATAAACCAGGAGCATGTTTAATCCCAGTAACCTGAAATGAGAACAAAATCGGTGACAGTGAGGATCGAAATGCACCAATAACCTACCAATCACAGCCGTCCATCGTGATATAAATGGTGCCGCGTTACCAGTCGACCTCATCGCCTGATGAAGGCTAGCAGTAAGCAGTCGAAATGTTGCGATTTACATCTCAAAGTGACTACATCGTGAGACAAACGTTATTCCCCTTGTTGTTATTAAAATCGGTGACTTTTGGAAATGAGGTATATTAAACGAACCGACCGACCGAGTGACGGGCTGGCTCTCTAACCGATACTTGGGAGCAACGACGGACAAAACAAACAGTCCGAATGGCGGGCATGAGGATGGAGCGACTGGCAAACCCTCCAACTTGATGTTTGACTGACTGAACAAGAAGTGGAATGAGAAATGGGCGTCCTATCAACTAATCAGTTGACCTGCCAACTGTGTGAATCACTGACTTAATGGCAGTGACTACCACCGTGATCTCACTGACTGGCGTACTAGCTGGCTGCTTTTCTTTCCAAAAGAACGACTAAAGGCTGACTGACAAGGTGCATAATCGGACAAAGAGAGCGCTACTGAGTGCTACTGTCATATTCCGACCACATCCACAAGGACGGGCAGAAGATGGTCGACTGCGAAGATGTAACTCACCTGAGACAAACGTACTCAAGCACAACGGCAAGTCCTATCACCAGAATCTTACAAGCAGGTGGTATGCTGGTTAAACACACCAAATAAACACCGATCGGAGCTCCAATCATCATGGATAGGATTAGAGTGGTCTGAATCCACTGTCTAGGTAAAAAAACAATGATTCCTTCAAGTCGATATTTGACGAAAGCATGACAATGGACACCACTGCTTTACCATGTTACCTATGTTTGGTGCGAAAGGCGTTTTGCACGGCGGAAGGCCAAACGGTATGGTCACGTGTCAGTTCCTCGTTTAAGTGCATGAGCAAAACTGTAGCCCGTTTGACTAAGTTAGACCTAGTTTAAGAGCAGCTAAAAGAGGTTCAACACTGTATAAACGTCGTTTACATAATTGCCCACGTGTGAATACGTGCACATAGGGCTTCAATTAAGTGTCGAACGCTTTGCGTTTGCTATGATTTGCTTCACTACGCTCTTTGATTGCACAGTTAGTAAAGTTGTGCCACTTTCTCAACTAATGAGAAGCAAACCCAATATCGTGGCGTGTTTTCCCGCGCTCGGCGCCGATTACACGTATTTACTTCGAATTCTGATTGGTTCATTGTGCTGTTTGCATCTGTTATGATTGGCCAGAGTAATTACCTTTGGTTTTACAATATTCAATAGGCCATTTCCCAGTTGCTTTGAGCATCGTTAAGAAAACAAGACTAAGTGCAAATTTTTTCATGTGAAAATTAGCTGAAAAGCACTCTATTTCTCCTTCTTCTCATGAACAGTGTAAACAAACACAGGCAAATCTGAGTAGCGCAGAGCCAAACAAAAATTGAATGACAAACGACTTACCTTACAGTAAGGCCACTTGGTAGCCATGTTCTTCCTGTTGCTAATTTGTACTGCAATAAATTGAAATTGCCTATGTCAATTCAACGTAGCCCTCTCTTTCCTAAAACTTTCAATTATATTGCTGTGGAAACGTCCGCAATTTTCAATTATAGGGGGGGGGGACCCTATCAAACAAAACAGACTGGAACCAAACGAGAACAAAACAGTCAAACCTGTATTGCATTGCTTCCCTTATTTACATTAGTACACTCCTGTCTTACAACCCGTCCTGATTAACTCAGTACTTAGTTTTTTTTTTATTTGGATTTTCTTTCATAGTTCTCATTTGACTTCATCAGTTCTTTTGTCTCTTCTTAATTATAGGAAGACGTTGTAACTTGGGACTCCATTCTGTCACTGTCCCATGCTACAGATTATTTCTTTATGATGTTATATGCTCGGCCCACTAGCACTTGTGCTATAAACACTGCCGAGGGTAAATAATTTATTTATTTATTTATTTATTTATTTATTTATTTATTTATTTATTTATTTATTTATTTATTTATTTATTTATTTATTTATTTATATACACCCTTCCCCTTCCTTTTCACTTGTCTTGCATCTGTTGTTATTGTCGTTGTTGTTGTTTTTGTTGTTTCTGTCGTTTTGTTACCTTCCGTGACGATTCAATACAAATACAATAACCGTGACCTTTACTTTGCGGCTTTTCATGGTCATCAATTGTGTTAAAGTTACTTCGTAACAGGACATGATATAAACATAATGGTAATTAAATGCTGTAATTTCTCTTCACAAATGAAAGAAAGGTGTACAACCCTTAATAGCCAATTAATCTTGTGTGGGTTTTCTCCTACGTCAACTTCCTCCTTCAATAAAATCTCCTTTAGCCAATCGAACCTTTGGGAAACGGTCAACCAGTATATCTGGCCCCTAAAGATTTAGGCGTACTTCGCGACAGCCATTGGCCACATAGACGGTATAAAGGGAAGTGTTTTCAGAGAGGACCCAATCTGACGCTTCTTAAATGGGGTCAACTTTCGAGACTTGCAGATACTCAAATCCTGAAAACCCAGGTGACCTGTAGCCTCCCAGGCAGTCGTTTTTAGGGGAATCGTATTACCTCCTCGGAGGAGGTAATACGAGTCCCGTAAAAACGACTGCGTGGGAGGCTAGGTGACCTGGAGTTCATGAATATTAACCAAGATACATCTTGGGCGGTGTGTGTGTGCCTATAATATTACAAGTGGCGTGATCACTGCATGATATCATGTCAGCACATGCCCGTTCGTGGATGGTCTGTCTGTTGTTTCATCGGGAACAAACCGGCTAGAGATAAACATTTCCACTTTACCAATGCGGAGAAATTCACAAACCAAATAAACCAGCTACAAAGACACGTTTGGCGAAGTTTGCAGCCGTGTGAAATCCACAAACCCCATTTCAGAGCTCAGTTCAAAGTCCTTTGCACCGATCTGGAGGTTTGTTCTCATATTAAGAAAATCTGTATTTAACTGTTTCTAATCAGCCGCTAGTTTTGACGCTTGCGATTCCTCGTAAAATTTTAATGCATTTTTTTTGTACATTTGTTAAATTAAGACACTGTTGATCTAATTTCTGGAGGCGTTACCGTGATTTCAATAACGTACGTTGGAAAGTGCCTCGGTTAAGTGATGAAACTTGTTTGTTATCTAGCATCAAGTTGGATCAGTGACCGGCTGAATGATCGAACACTGTTCCACATTCACAAAAGGAAAACGTCTTGTTTTTCATGGCCTGGCCTGTACGTCGACCACGATGTTGCAAATAAATGACGTGCAGTCGAACCTGTACAAGCGGTCACCCTGGGGGAATGGCTAAGTCACCGCTTAATACAGGTTACACAGAATACATCACTTACTTGGTTAAGAAAGTTCGTCAATAAAATGGTATGACAAAGGAGAGCATGGTATTGAAACGGACTAGTAAAACAGCTCATTAGAAATACCATTGCCTTGCACGCTATTTATTACCATATTTAAGTGGTTTCCTTTTACAAAGTGACCGTTTAAAACAGGTCAAGAAAATAGAAACAGCTCGCTGGGACTTAGTATAGGGTGACCGCGACCGCTTAATAGGGGTGACCGTTTAATACAGGCCAGGATTACTGTAATTAAGGGAAGAAATTGTCGGGACTTTGACAACTGACCGCTTAATAGAGGGTGACCGCTTAATATACAGGTTCGACTGTAGCTACGTTGTTTAGAACAGCGGATTTCCGAGAAAATTTACGAAACAAAGCAAGCTTAGATTAACAAGAGTCTCCCCCCCTTGCTGATTGACTCAGCGGTTGAAGAGTCCTACATGTATCTTGGGACCGTCTTGTATATTCTTTGCCCCATACTCGCCAAATGATAATTATATAAATCTTTCCCAAAAAGAACTCGTTTGAGTTTGAGAAATCCAGCATTGAAACTCATTAAATAATAATCAAGGTATATCCAAAGTAATCGAGTTTCCATTCGAGGCTGCAACGAAAAATTCGGCAAGGCGCATGTTCGGAAGCTTCCAGAAAATTCGACCGATTGGCACGAATCCCCTTAGTATTACCACCAAGCAATGTCGTAGAGTATAAATTGGTTCCATGCAAATTTTCATATCTCTGATGGTCTTACACTGAACAAACGAACGACAAAAAGGGATAATAATCATTCAACAGTTCCTCAATTTGTCCTTTCTGAATTTGAATCCCCAGCCGGCGGCGGGGGCAATAGTCTACCTTGCAGCACGGTGTGGGAGGCCTTAAGCAGCAATTACTACCAGTTACCTGTTTTTTGGAGATCGACTTTCATCTCACGACTCCGTCACCCATCGCTTATATTCCGGGCTTCCGGCAAGTCTAGCTTTTCCTTTCAGCCCTTCAGAGTCAAATCTGGAGAGCGAACTTTGAAGACATTGCAAGCTTCTAGTTAAATGTTTCCTTTTTTGTTTGTTTGATTGTTTGTTTATTTTGTTGTTGTTTTGTCTTTGTTCGTTTCTGTATAATCAAATGTTTACGGTTTTCTTATTGTACTCTAGAAGCGTAGTACCTGCTCTCCACACACTTTACACTTCTGGGAATTACCACGACTGTCTGCAGACGACTAAGGGAAGAGAAAACACAGTATCAAGGGTATGTTATAACGATATTAGGAACTAACTACTGCAAAAATGGAAATACTGAGCAATAAACAACGGCTAAATTACGGAGTAAAGTCGCCAAGGCATCACATGTTACTGTTTGTTACCTTTATATTGAAATTTTCCCTGCAATGTTTAGTCACATTGGGTCTATCTTTGTTGGCGCGCTTTCCAATTGTCCGGCCAAACCGGTCAGTTCGTAAACGGAATGTACCAATTTGAAGGATAAGTTTTATCCTAGTCCTTCGAATTTCTTCAAAATTGCGCGTACCAGTTTCGGAGTGATTTTTTATCAAGGTTTTGCAGCACCATCCCTTCAAATTTTATGATTCTTTTACTTCTACTTTTAACTTTTGTATATATATATATTTTTTCATTTCTTGTTTCTATGATTAGGTTTTTATTTGTTCTTGGTAATTTTTTAGAAGACCCTTCTGTAAACCACTCTTGTGATGTTGGCATCCTCCTTAAATTGACGCATGTGATTTACAGACTGGCCGGCCAGAATTTAGTGTAGCAGGATAGAGAGAGCTTTTTGTAACGAAAACACATTGAACCCCATGTCAAGATAACAAACGACAACATGTTATAAACTTGATTAATTTCCTACTGACTTTCGCTTTGAATTCATTTACCATTCAATTTCTCAGTTTTTCTTTTTTTTTTTTTTTTTTTAATTCAATAAACTCCCCACGTTTTAAAACATCACTAGTACTGAGCTTGGATGCCCTATGCTTGCCATTTTAGACAATTCAAATGAAAAATTAAGACCACCCCTGCCCCCATTTCAATGATGGAAAAATTTCGCGTTTTGCTTTGTGCGCGAATTTATCATTGGTTTTAAGGGGAGGGGGGGTTAATTTCTTTTCTTTTTTTTATTATTGTTCCTAGCAAACGCAACAACGAGGATTTCTGACGAATGTTTGGTTTTATCAGTGAACAGAGGACGAAGGGCTTACGTTCAAAACGCTAGCACTCGAATCTCTTTACGGTGGCCAATTTACCTTTAGTTACTGTATCTTATCTCTGTTGATGAAACCAAACATTCGATTCCACTCCACACCGACTCAGCACAACAGGTTCTTAAGAAACTTACCCCGTACGAGGATTACTACCCATTACAGTAACTACATTGGTGACCAAAAACGGGTTGACAAGAACAAATCACCTCGCAGAAAAGTTCCGTTTCCTCCACCCACACTAGACCAGGAAAATATCGTTTTCAAAAAGCCAGAAAAGACCACTTTGGAAAGCGTTTTCAAAAGGCGTCGTCTTTGGGAAGCAACAAGGTTGTTTTAACGTGGACCAAGGACCACAACAAAATAAATAATCAAAATTGAAAAATGTTACAGGAGGTTCCTGTTTAAACATCTCCAAATAAGTGTTGACAGCTCCTTGGGATGCTGTCTTACTGACATTTAAAGTTGGCATCTTGTACGACCTTTTAATACAAGCAAAGCTACCAATTCCTGCATAAATATTTTTTGAAACGACATTACGTATGCCAACAAGGAAACTCTTTTGCAAACCTTGTGGCAGGATAAAAATATAATTCCCCGACTTTTCACGGACTTGGAGGTATAATTAAGAATTTCTCTGACTTTTCTGACCTTGAAAACAACCTGCTTTTCCCTTACTTTTGCCTGTCCGTGACAAACCTGTTTACACAAGAGAACAGCGTTTTGGGCTCTAACGCGAACTTGGGAAACAGAAAAGCACTGACCTCAATAAGCCATCTCTTGAGACAATCATGGTGAACCGCGGCTACATCTCCTTTGCATAGACAGGGAAATATCATGGTGCCAGCATCAGTACGCTCACTATCGTAACACACCCAGCAGTCACGTTGAGGGGCATCTAAATCTTTCAACCAAAAGGAAAAAGCGTTAGTCCACAGGACTTTTCTACACGCTCTTCTTCTAGAGTTTGCTGTGCTCGACGCAGTAGACCTAGTTGTTGAGGCACAAAAATCATGTGCATGCAACAGTCTGCGGAAGCAAAACCAAACTCGAAAAGCGGCTTGGCAACGACTCCACGCATGTCATTGCGTTATACCTGCATGAAAAATGCGAAAACCACAGAACGAGCACGAAAACGGCAATGGGCCGGTTTCCAAGATAACCTCTTTCAGTCTCGTTTTACTACACCGGAAAATGAGGAATTACTTTTTTTTTTTTCCTACTTTTTTTTTTTATTTCAGAAATACTTGTACACCTGTCTAACTGACCAGATAAGTATCGCTTTTGAACTTACTAGCATTAAAAACCAAGACTGGTACAGCACTGCACCCTTGAAAATACACTCGAAAAATAAACGCGCCAGACTAATCAACTGAGGTTGCCTGGCGGTTGCCTAGCGGTTCAGCACTGCAACCTTTACATACACGGAAATAAACCCATCTCAGTAAGCATTTAAATATGCTCGGTTTGAGCTGCACTTAAAAGTAGATCGGAGAATTACGTCTGCTGAAGTGCAGAAATAAAACCATGACTTTTCCTTCCGAGCCTAGCGCTAATAAGGAAATGGGAGATCACACGAGGCAAAGAAACTGACTGAAGTGAAAAATTGAACTGTAGTTATATTGAGGCCACTCTTCAAGTTCGAAACTACAGAACTACTAGAAGCCGATACCTCTACACTCCACATGAAACAATCCCTAGATATTCCCTCTTACAAACGAAAAATATGATCGCAACCACAG
This sequence comes from Pavona decussata, assembly GCF_977016875.1. NCBI lineage: Eukaryota > Metazoa > Cnidaria > Anthozoa > Scleractinia > Agariciidae > Pavona > Pavona decussata. The sequence goes on along the minus strand of NW_028145434.1, from coordinate 885,222 downwards.
CAGAGGGCCACTTGATAGTTTTCATTTGAATGGTCATACTTTTGAGTAAAGTACTGCGAGACAGCGTTTCATTGTAATTCACTTGAACGGTCACACAACGCGAACTCAAGTCAGAACACCTTCAGGGATATTACAACTTATAGTAACTGACATGAATGGAGGCTTCACTCGAATCAGCACAGGTGTAAGACGAGTACTGATGATGAGATCTGAACGTAAAAACTCATGTGCCTTACTCGCCTCTTTAAACACCTGCAACGATACCACATAAAAATCACGTCTGAAAAATCGAGCATACGAGACTTCTGCATAATTAACTTGTTCTTGTAAACAGTTGTGAATGTTATCGGAATAAAGGCGGAGAAAAACTATCCGACAAAGTTGACCTGTTCAACGAGGAAACTTACAGTAGTAAATTCTAACCCGTGAAATGACCAATTGTACGCCGACAGTACACGAGGTAAAGTCAACTTACTTACAGCAGTATTGAAACACTATCTGACACTCGGAATAGACTAAAATAAAACAAACGAGGTCGAATTTACCGAGGAAGCCAGGATGACGGCGACATTGAGCCCAGCCGAAGACGTTCAGACAACTGCTCCGCGCCATGGAGTGCAAAGAGTTGAAAACAGAAGCCAGCTAATTTGCTGTTGTGCTCGTACAGCCTTCTCGCTGATCGCTCTCCTTCACTGGTGCATTACGAAAATGTTATTTTGGGCTTTTGCGGAACTGACACTTGATCTAATAGTCAAAAAGAGTGATGTTATGACGTCAGTATAAATACACCGGTTCGACACGCAAGAATGACCGCGTGCAATGCAGAGCAAAAGCACAGCAAAAACAAATCGTTTAGCAATCTTCAGTTTCAATGTACTTACAACGTAGGCAAACGTTAGATCTGCTTTGAATGAAGGATACAGCGAAATGACGAAATTATAACCAAGAGAAACCATCGGGGACAAGGAAAACAGCTGGTAATTTGGTACCTTGACGATCTGTCTGTTTATTTTGGCCTAAATTGATTAGGACACAGATCATATCCAAGATTAGTTTTGTGTTAGGTAATTTAATGCGAGGATCAATCTTCAACTGTACAAGGTGTTCGAAAGTTTGAGGCTGTTTGAGGTACTGAACTCTGTCGTCTATGCTGTACAAGATTGTTCAAATGATCCTACTAAAAGTAGGAATATTTCAAATGGAGACGCTGGGACAAAGTTGTTAGGTGAAACTACTCGTCTCGTTCTTGATACGGTAGACGAAATGCTAAAAAGTGAACGCTGAAACAAAAGATATTGGGCACCGCACTTTCTTGTGCATCATTTGACAATACAGCTGTGTATCCACCAACACTGTCAAAGATCGTCCAAGTTTGTTCAGTCGAGTTTTACAAATTTTGGAGTCTGTGCACTGGACCCCCTGGGAGCTTAACAGATTAATTACTCCAACTTAGTCGAAACATGCAGAAAACGTTTTTGTTGTGTTAGACAAAATATCGAACAATATATCTATAGGATCTGGCGTGACCTATCATCCTCTTGTTGGATGCGTGTGGAACACAGTAGAGCCTCCCGCACGCGACCACCAAAATGCTATGAAATGATGATCGACTATGAGAGGTGGCCGCTTAACTACACGAGGTCTCAAATCTCGGGATTTTGAAGTTCGGTACTGTGGACAAGTGGTCACCTGAGACAGGTGGTCAGTTGTGACTACATGTAATTTACACGAACCGATTTACCGGGCCGATTTGGCCCAATTTGACAAAGAAAATGATTGAACGGACGGAAAATTGTTAAAGTCTGCGGCAGAGCTACAGACTATTTGAATTGCGCCGATTTTCACTCTGTGCTAAACCAACAGAAAAAGAGAATCGACGACAAATTATGTAAATTGGCCCATGCGATTGAACTTACTAATCGGGCCGATAGAACCGCGCAACCTGCATATCGGACGAGTGGACATGTTTGGGTTCCCAATCCGTGAAACTTGTCAGAACTCCGACAGTACTTATAGCAAGGAAGCTAAACACTTCTTAGTGAGCACCCAATGAGGAGCTCAGGAAGAACACAACTAAAAAGTAAGCTTGGTCAAAACTAGAGCTGTTATGGTGTCCAAAGCCAAGCTCGGCTAGATCCCAAACATGCTTAACGTGGGAACAATTGTTCAAAGCATTAAGTTCAATGCATCCTAGAAACTTCTGAAAGACGTGTGCCGGCGAACCTAGACTTTAAACAACCCTAAATCGCAGAACTGGCATGACGAATTTCATGACAAAACGTAACTAAAAGCACTTAGCGATACTTAAGCTACACTATTCAATAACAATAGCAATACTCAACTTCATGACACTTATCAACTTTGTTGACAAAATAAAACATCTCTTTCCACTCCCCACCGACACAGCACCACAGTTTCTTTAGAAACTAACCCCCCCCCCCCCCCCCCCCGTCGCACAGGAGGTTCGCACAGGAGGTTCTCCTGTTTTTATCTCACTGGACATGACATTGTTCCTATCCTCGTTTATCTTCTATGATCCTTTCTTCTGGTTCAGTTGATTTACATTTCCGCAACAATTTGAAGGGTTGTTGCAAATCGTCAGCACCCCAATTACAGATGACAACATACAGTAATTATCCCTTCGGTGTACGTGCAACAACTTACCCGTTTAATTAAGAGAATGGGAAACACTCCCATGCTGATTTCATTTCTTACCTCCAGTAGGTTCATTAGACGGGATGGCATTGTAACAATTATACCGATGTGCGCTATCCACCAAACGCCTCCTTTCCTATGAAGACAACAACAGAACAAAACGAAGGGAAAATGTCTTCAAGACAAAAAGATTTCGAAGCAAGGTTAGACTCCCGGAGGAAGGACTCTCACATGAAAGGGCGGGGATGTTCGTTGGAAATTTGGAATTAAACCCCTAAAGGAGACCAATCTGGGGGTGGCCGAAGCTTTTTTTTTTTTTACCCCTAAAAGAGACCATTATAAAACACAGACAAATACATATTTTTATATTTCTTCGCGTGAAACCCTAAACGAGACCTTCACGGCTAAATATAATGGCGTTTTGCCTAGAAGACCCTAAGTGAGACCAAAATCGGAAATTTACCCCCCTAAGCAAGACGACAAACATCCATGCCCTTTCATATGAGAGTCCCCCCCCCCTCCCCCCACTGTTAGACTACGTCAGTTGGGCTCAGTACTGTAAGACCTTAGTCACAAACTCCTTAGTGCTTTCAGACGAGGTTAATGGATCGCCAATAGCTTTCAAAAACGGTTACATTACACTCAAATTGTCCAAATCGTGGTAAAATGCTACGCCTTACACTGTACCTTTTTCGGAGTATTATAAAATTTTACCAAAACGGTTATTTTCCAGTGTAAAGCTACGAACAACGTTTTACTATCCAAAATTCTAACACTACCTATGTATACCCGAGGATGAAGAACAAAAAGAATTGGAACGAAAAATAAAATGAAAGTGAAAATGACAAAAAATAATTATTATGAATGAAAACGAAATGGCATGGGCGGCCACTTTATGAGCTCGCTTTCTGTGAATTGGCAAGTTATGACCGAGTTAAAAATTGACTACTTAGTTACTGATTGAACGTGTCACAAGATATCGATAACACTGAAAAACGAACCTACCTCATCCCTCTGATGCACTAGAAGTCGCTTGGGGTTCAAGATCCACAGTTCGCTTGGACTGCAGGAAAAAGGAACAAAAAAATTGAGCATAACATGACAGACGCCAGGGTAACACAGGTGACAATGTTCAGCTTTCATTCTAGAGGCCACTGATACACGTATACCAACTAATGTGCAAAACACAAGATGAAGAATCCTTAATAATGTTTCATTTTATGCTGAATTATGAGCTTACACAACGGATTTGTTGCTTTGAACCTCGGTACAAAAGCGAGGTTCAGTGCAAAGATTTCCTTGTGAAAATTTGTTTTCTTTGCATTTGATTAAAACTATGCACAAAGCCCCACTTTCATAAGTTCAAAGTTTCATAAGTTTAAAGCAAAATTGGAATTGGCCTATTAATACTATACTCAACACCATTATAAAGAATCGTTCATATATTTGTATCCATTTGCAACAGAACATAGTCAACAGAAAACATTGGATACAGAAACAGCTGTCACAAAGTAACAAAAAATGACCGTACATTGTACATACTGTAACATCGAATTTATGCAAGATTGTAAGATAAATTGTGGCACGAATTAACAGCGATTTGCAACTGGTGTCTACTAAGACTCTTGTCACTGCATGTGCAGATTTTAGATTGAAATTACTACAGATGGTTGACAAAGGCCATTTTTTGTTATTGTTAGTTTTTGTTTCTTTTTTTTTTTTTTCTTTTTTCTGAAAACTCCCACCTTTTCCAGTTCCAGAGACAGCAGGTAAACCAGAGAGCCACGCCCAGTTCAAGCAGTCTAAACATGACCTCCATAACATTCCTACCCTCTATAGGCAATCTACCAAACAAAACAACAGCTCAACAATCAGTAAATACAGCACTACAAGCTATAGACAGCTTGCGTTACAAGGCACAGGTTGCGTTACAAGCTAAAGACATCTTGACTGCGAGCTTGCGTTACAAGCTATAGACAGCTTGTCTTCTGATAAAGCAAGTCCTGTTCAGCCTAAAAGAAATTAATGCTATTCAAATTTTCCTTCATGATCATTTTATAATTTCAAACACTTATTAAAGTCTGTTTTTGGCCAAAAAAAACTACTCCCACTGCTACTCTTAACAAGCAACTGAGAACATTATTTTGAATTGCACATGGTACAACACTTTGCCAAATTATAAATGACATTATTTAAACAAATAATCTCTTCTAATAATAGCATTAATCCTTTAACAAAAATTAATTTCACACGTGTAGAAAACGTTTCCATTAACACTGAAACTTCTTCAAGGTCAAATATTTATTGTTTGTTGTTTAGATACTGACCCATGAGCTTTTCAGTGTTAATATTTACTTTTAACTACATCTTCAACTAGTACAATGATAGGCGTTCTATTATTATTATTTTTTTTTCAACAGTTCCATGAACGTTTTCCTTCAATATACTGTACATAGACACAAGACAGTACTGTAATGAGGGTGACAAGACAAAAATAACTATATCACACTACACTGTAATTGAGAAGGGAATGGTCAAATCTGTGCCAACCTATCTTTCCATTTTTGTCCCATGATATCACCAAGAAGAAAAAGTGAGGTCAGAAGCTGCAAGGTAAAACACAAAGTCATATTAAACAAGACATCGCTTAACACAAGGGGCATCTGGCATCAGGTAGATGTCATTCAAAAACATTGATAGGGCCATAGGTTATAAACCAAAATTCACCGGAGGCGACCCAGCATTGACAAAACAAACTTATACACACATGACTAACATCTTAACTTACACTGAATTCCATATTTCACTACTTGTAGATAGCTACATGTACAGTTGTAGTGATTTTAATCACTCCAAGAAACTGGTAATGGAGTGTGACTCTCAGGCAGTCTCAGTCCACATTCTCCCTCCCTTGTTAAGCTGCAGGCTTTTTTTTGTTTGTTTGTTTGTTTGTTTGTTTGTTTTTTGCCGTTGTTGTTTTTTTAATATTGTTTATTTCTTCTAGTATTCAACTGCATGTATGTCTAACAAACCTGCAGGGATGCCTGGGATAGAAGGCCAAACCTTGACAAGGTAGCCTGCGTGGTATCAACATTTGAAGACTGTGAATCCCCACTAATAAATGCACCACGGACCTGAAAAAGACAGCCAGAATAACAATAATTATTATATAAACACCAATGAAATACCAGGTGAGCTTTTGCACAAAAATCATGATATCTTCACAAGTGAAAATAACATGTCATCTTCACACATGAAAAGATCACTGTTGCTATTGTAATTGTTACATAATAAATTGCGCCTTTTGCAATAATTTGGTATTTCATGGGTGTTTATATAATGAACAGAACATTACATAATTTCATGACCACTTGGAGATACCAAATTTCTCTTCTCGTGTTGAAAAATATTTCACTTGTTCGCAACGCTCACTCGTGAAATACTTTTCAACACTGATCAAAGAGAAATTTCGACATCTCTTCGCGGTCATGCAACATCCTCTAGATTTATTATATAAACAAAGGATCATTAAAACATTGACTCAACTTAAACTTACACAAACACCTCTCTTAACACTCATTTACTGTATTAACCCAAAAGTGATTGGCAGCTATTTTCGCCTTACATTCTCACTTCTTGATCAAACACAGAGGTGACGAGAAAAAAGAAAATGATCACAAAGAGGAAATTACTTGATTTTTAAGCGTATTTTCCCAACTAGTAAAATAAGAAATAGAATGGGGAACAGTAATAACAATGTGTGGCTTATAAAGGGGTGGCAAATGGTAAATTGGAGACTTTGCATGATGTGCAAGGAAAGTAGATGCTCATTTAAGACAGATTTGCAAAACATTTGAGACATGTTAGATCCCAAAAATTTGGCTCTAATAATATATAATTATGTAGAATTGGAACTATAATTTTGAGTTGATACCTTGTAAAATAGCTCCACTCCATAGATAAGAAAAAGCATGAGAACCAGAAACATCAGAGCAACAAAAAAGCCAATAAAAATATTGGATAAGTAAACCTTCAAAAGAAGAAAATAAGTTTTAAAAGTGAGTAACACACACTTTTTTTTTCTTTTCTTCCTAGGATCTAATATATCCAGTGTAATGTGGTTTGTTTGCATTACTGTTTGAACTCAAGGATGAAATGTTTTACTGTAAAATCTGGCATAGAGTACATACAGGCATTAACTCTGCAGTTACTGTAGTGGACAGGTATGACTTGTGTACTTTTATGTCTAGCTAATTATAATTATTTCAATTTTCTACAGGTATAATTTAAATAAATTATAGAAAAAAACCAAATACAGGAGAAGTTAATTAAGTTTATAATTAAGTTTATATTTATTCAATAGTTATTGCTTTCTACTGATAAATGGTATGGAAAGCAGGTATTAAAGTAAAAGGAAACAATCATGTCATATCTTAGAACTGTAAACATATCATTTTTCTTATACTAAAATTAATATTTTTTTTAATATGTTAATAACATGTTAAGTGATAGATGAATTTTTCAGTCAGTGAATACAGTATGCCAGTGTCACTGACTCAAAATTTCCTAGGCTAGTTATTCAACAGGCTGTTAAAACATACATGTAACATCACATTTGTTTCACAACATGTTTAGTGCTTATTAATGATGATGATCTTAATAACGATGGTGGTGATGATGATGACGATGACAATGACAATGATGATGATGATGATGATGATGATGATGATGATTAATTACTGATTTTGGAGTCCTAGGTATAATACAGGATTATATTGAAAAATTCACCATCTGCATCATCCCCATCAACATCACCAATAATCATTGGTCATCACTATCACGTTCATTAATTGCATTTCCAGAATAAACATGAATCAATACCTCCCCATGCCAACAGAATGTCATCTAAAATTCCAAGGGGGAAGGGGGTCCCAAAAGCTGGCAAATGAATACATGTAAGGGATATAAAGCACAGGGTTTCAATCCAAATAAAAAACCTGTTGTGGGGGTATACATGTAAATTATATTATTTGCTGAAACAGTTCACAATAAAAAAAATGTAACATTTTGGTTAATAATTAATTTTGATAATTATCTTGAAATTTGGAAACTCTCTGATGACTTCCATTCCTACCAGGCAATAAAAAAAGAACAGAACCATGAGAGTGGAGGTTTTGTCAAGTTCTAATTTTTCGAAAAAGCTACACAAATAAATTATGTTTTCACAGTGAAATAAGAATAATTATGCATTGTAATTTGCAGGAAAACCCTACCTTTGTGTGTTCATCTGTAACTTCAGTTGTAATTAGGTGCACCACAAAGACAACATACATAAAAACATTGAATATGATAAACCCTAGCGTAGATTTACTGAGGAAGCATGGCCTATCCAGTCGTAAACCAGCTACATGAAATGTCTGCAATAAAACAAAACAAAATTTAATTAACATTGCAAAACTCTTCTTTTCTGGAATAAACAATTCCCATTAATGCAAGTAACATTATTTTAATTCCATAAATGCCTGGTCAGTTTAATTCCTTTTCTGAATTATTCTTGACTGATTTCGTATGATTGGAGGGACAGATTTTATGTACAGTTGTCTAGCAAAATGATGCATGTAATTTGAATTATTGCAGATACAGAGTAAGCGTACTTTCAAAGTTTAGAGACTCCAATCTGACAGATTAATAAAGTACATAACAACAAATAAAAAAAAATTGAAAAGTTGTTCAGGGACAAGTTACAGGAATAATAATTGTTGCATTAAGTGACTAACAATTCATATAGAACATATCTTGGAGTTTTTTTTTTTTTTTTTTGTTGCCACAATCGTTGGAAGAAGTAGAAATCGGTTCTACTCTGTGCAATGGTGACTGTAACATAATCATTGCAAGATCAGTTCATTTCAGGATTGAATAGGCAATGTTTTGTGCAACTTATGTGTTGTGTGGTGATGCAAGTTGTAAGAACAGTTGCATAGTATAACAGCTGCATACAGTGTAATTTGTAACAGTACTTAATTCAAAGAAGAACCCATTAATACTACTGTACATTGTATACTGTACTTTGTACATGTCCAATCATTCAAACAAGAGAAAGTAACAGAGATCGACTAAATAATTACTATTAATAAATTAACCTCTTACTAACCGAGTTTGAGGTCTGTACTGTACGTTACGGACCGAGTTTTTTCCCATTGATTTTATGGCCCAAGCATGAAGCATGCAGGCCATAAATCAACGGGAAAAATAGAGGATAGTTACATAACTTACTGTACGAACCAAGAAAACAAGGTTAGTAAGATATTTATTATATCTCTGAGGTTAATCGGGTGCACAGGAAAGTAAACTTTCAAATTTAGCAGGCTGTACAGTGAAATACGGCCGCAAAATTGACCAATCACACCGCGCATACTAACTGAGAGATATAATAATACAATATACACTGTACAGCTTCCAAATACAGTGTTGGTATGGATGTCATGTCTACACCAACATATGCGTGTATTTTGCTACTGTATGTTACATGTATGTACACAATTTAGCCCTGCTTAGCTATTTGACTGGGACCAGAGGAACTAGACTAGTCTGTAATTAGAGAATTAATTTTATGGAAAATCATTTCAGATGTGTGGCAGACAAGGCACCCACTAGAACAAAATTTCAGGCAACAATACATGATTGTATAATTATTAAGCCCTGAATTTTTATTAATGCATTGCATTCCAAAGAAAGGCATCCCAAAGATACCGGCCATGATAGAAATCAAAAGTATTTTTTTACTGATCTGTGGACTCACCTCAGCCCAGAAGCAAATGATTAACGAGAAGCCAGAAATAATAACTGGGTAATATGCATTGAACAGATTCACTCCCAAGCTGTCTGGCAAATACCTCTGAAGAAGAAACATATACTGTATGTAGTATTATAGACCTTTTTCATAAATGGCGGCCGATTTATTATTCTTTTCAATATATGTTAATTAGCCCTACTAACCTCATTTTAGAGTAAAAATTCTTTTGAATTTTGCACATGCTGACGAGGCTAGTAAGGCCAATTTTCATGAAAACAAAAGAATAATTTATCAGCCGCCATCTATGAAAAAGGTCTATATTTTAGTCTACAAATGAAAAATACTCACTCAGGAAAAAGAAAATGTAAATGACTAATTTGTTTACCCCTGAAGCAACAAAGAGCTTTCTAGGAACTCATTTAAAGTTGACCATGAATTCCAGGTCAAATTGGAATTTGGAAATGTTTCTGGAGGGAGGAAAAACCAGAGAAACCAGAGACAAACCCTCAGAGCAGGGGGCAAGAACTAACATGTAACAAACTCAACCCACATACATGTACATGGCATCAACTCTTGGAATCAACTCACTGCGGCACTGGGAGTCATTACTCTACACAAATTACCATGATTAAGACAATACCACATTACGATATAACTCTTCAACATGAATGAACTTCAAGTAGCTCACCTGGATAGAATAATATACACCTCTCGTACCACAAGCAATAACCATGCATAAGTAAAGGGTCTTCTGCACTGTCAGTCGGCAAGCTTTGGCTAAGCTAGGCCTCTTTAATTTGTGAAATTCTGACCTTACACAAAGAACCTGACAGACAAAACAACACACTCTGACTTGAATATTAGCATAATGATTATTATTTTGCTTAATCTGAAGGTTTGGTTGCTACATGTATATTCAACAAATGGGTTACAACTTGTCGATTTAGGCCCAAATCAGAATTTGTGCCCTTTTCCTTGACCTACATTGTACCATCCCTTCAATAATTGATGTTTAGTAAGAAATGTAAATTAGCAATTATTGCTAATTTACAAATTCTTACTAAACGTCATGTTTGATACACTCTGATGCCTGCATGTAATTTAAAAGTTTTTGAATTACCATTGAAGACTGGGGCACATTATGCAGGAATTGATTGAAAAAAGGAACTCACTTCTGGAAATAATCATTATTTTGTATTGCGCTCTCTCTTACCACCATCTCTGCACCTGACTGTTGAATATTAAAATGAAAATTAACCCAATCCAACATACCAGTTGAGCAAAAGATACAGCACAGACAAAGAAGAACACTGCACTAAAACCAGCAAAATATCCCACATTTGTGTCACTGCAAGCACCTCCACTGTACTTGACCTACAGAGATAAAATAAATTTACAGGTATTCATTACCCTCAGTATATCACACACTTAGAAGAAATCAAGACTAAGCAAAACTTCCATATCCAACCTCCCCCCCCCCCCCCCCCATCCAAAGAAGGGATTGGAAATTACAGGAAGGGGGGAAGGGGTCCTCAAAGGTAAAAAAAAAAATAATAAAGGAAAGTATTGAAGCTAAATGGACATTTCCAGAAAGGGTCGGTCTTAGAGAAAATCCCCTTCCTTGTGGGGTAGAGGTTGGTGAAATAGCTGGGATATTTTACGGAACTGCACCTGGCAGAGTTTTAAAAAATAGTTGTATTGTACATGGTAGCCATTTATTTGAAAGAAAGCAGACTGAGATATTATTAATTTCGTAAACCTGGTAAACAGAGTGAAATTAATTGCCATTATTTTAAACCATTAACCTACATTGTAACACTAAAATTTTTAGTTATATTTCTTTGTCATGCTTTTTGTTTCTACAATAGGAGGAAAAGAGATGGCATGGCTCTCATTCTGGAAATCGGCTAAGACAGATGAACAAAGGATCATCCACTAAAAGATTTTGTTATCCAACTTGTACATGGAATGCAAAGCTTCACAGCATTACTCTATCACAACATTGAAATAAGATGGAAAAGCTCAACTGTTGGACTGGACAAAAAGATAGCAACAAAACTTTTGCCATTTCTAAAGGCCTGTATAAACCGTTTCAACATTTGACCACATTCATTCAACAAAAATTGAACAGATGTTGGGAAATGTTGAACGGCCCGTTAGACTGGCTTCAACACCATTCAACATTTTTGTGAACAAAGGAAATGTTTAGATGTTGAATGAAAGTTTAAACCAATTTAAATTAGATTCAACACACTTTCAACACTTCTTACAACAATGTTGAACAACCTGTTCAAACGCCCCTAACATTTGGTTCAACAGTGTAATGAACGCATGTTGAAGCAAATGTCGAACCCATTTAAATTCAGGCCTTACGACTACAAGCCAATCAGTCCTCGTGAAAAGAACCAATTGTCTACTTTTCGCACGTCTTAAAAGGGAAGTATCACACAATTTTGCTGTCATTTCAAAATCCAAAAATGTTTGTCTGTCAACAGAAACAAAGAAATAATTGTCAAGTTTGTTATAAATTATCCCCCCAGTACAATAGAACTGACGATTAGTGCCTCCGGCCAGAGATAGAGTAGGCCGGTATGGATTGAAACTTGAAAAAATTAATGTAAGGCTTATGTTTCTCAAGTTCTCGCATTTTTGTGTCCAAAATGCACTTAGAACAGATCACGAACAGATTCCTTTCAAGAATCGAGTTGATTTCTTTCCTCTTGTCGCGATTGTCATATTTCTAGAATTATTTGGCAGCTGATTGAAGGTCTTTTGAAACTTCCCCTTTAAATTCACAAGCCTTTCACATGGGAAATTTCACACAACATTTTTGTACGGGAAAATACAAATAATCAATGCTGAAACCTTGTGAAAAAACAATATCCTATTGAAAGCAATATTTGAAGATAACCAACTTTTCACATGACAATACTTAAAAACTGTTTTTCAAAATATGGTTCATTACTGTACTACATGTGTCTCCGAATAAAGCACAAAAACTGCAGTAAAAACTCACAGGGGACAATTAATGCACAAAACGTGAAAACTATTGTCAGCAAAATGTAAAGAAGGCCAGGGGTAACTTTACTTTACAACTGGCGCTAAAACACCTTCCGTTTCTGCGGTTGGGTACTGTATATTCAATCAAGAATGTAAACCACAAATGACAGGTACACATACTAAATGAAGTGCTTGATTGGTGATATTTGAAGAGGAATGGCCTTGGGTCAGCATGCAAGCAGAATGCTTTTTCCCTCGGTAGCCACAAAAGAAACCTCAAGCCCGATGTTGAAATCAGTACAATGTGTTTTATTTTTTATAATTAGTTTAATATTATTTTCCACGTTAATTATCCTTTCATGGTCGAGGTGAAAAAAAATTCTACCAAAAGTTGGAAATTAGAGGGCAGATTCTAACTCTATATCAAAATAACAAGACAAAATTATAAGCAAGTTACAAGTAAGCTTCAGTCATGCAGTCTTGAGTAATTCCAAACACTCAGTTTAATTTTTGCAACGTGAACAGAAACGACGACAAAATGGGAAATTTTCAAATTGTTCTTAGTTTTGGTCAATAACAACTGGACAAAGGTTCAAGATTACGTCAAAACACGCCATCGTTAAACGGAAAAAGTCTTCAAAGTCCTCAGCTCATGTGCGTCACAAGACAGCTCAACTAACTGAATCTTACATGCATAATTACGAAGTCTCAAAGTTTGCGACATCAGTACGTGCTCAACTCTCAACCAGTACTGAATTCCCAACAGCAAAATATAAAGGCAAATATAAATGAATCCATTAAACAAGCGAAAATACCTGCAATGTGCAAGTCAAACGACATAAATAACATTGTTACCTCGCAAACGCAAGAGCCTTTAACACAGGAACCATGGCCGTTGCAATCGCTTGGGCAATCGTTGGAGCTTCCATCGTTCATTTTTAGTAGAAAAAAACTCATGTTGTCGAATTAGGTTGTTGGGCATTCAGTCGAGAAATCTGCTACCGACATAGCCTGACTTCAAAGAGGTTTCAGGACAACGCTCGGAACTCGAAACTTAAACGCGGATAAAAATCCGACTTCCACTTACAACACTCTCAGGTCACTTTGCGAGATTATTTATGTCATGTTCCCGGGAAGACTGGGAACTGGGGGATGGAGGGAGGTGAGGTTAAGGGACTCGACATGAGAATGAGGCGGGAACCTGGGAAAAAGGAGTTGCAAGGGTAAAGGAGAGAGCCCTCTATTTTACTTGGGAAGAGGCCTTTAAACGGAATTTTTTTCGAAGAGCGCTCCAGACAAAAACCGCTGGTGCCATGACTGACAAAGTCTACATAATCAGTCACGCACATCTGAAAAGCCCCGTACGAAGTTGATGTTAAAGGCTTTTGTTCTTGGGCCATCGTAGCTTAATCAGAACTAGTAAAATACAAACAGCGGTGATAATATAATTTGACGTTTCGTATGCTAGTCAACATACATTTTCAAAAGTGACCGTTAAAATTTTTTTAACAACTATTTATATGATAGTGATAAGGGGTCTGAAAACGAGATTAAGAAAAACAATCTTAACAATGAATCTATAAAAGCTCAGTACAGCTAATTCATAAAGCATCAGCTTCTCACTGCTGACGTTAACATTAAAAGCTGGCTTCAGTTCTTGTAAACAAAGTTTCTTTGATGTTACAGTGATAATCATTTTGTTCATCTAAAAACTTTGTTTATCCAAAAGCTTTTAATGTCAACGTCAGCGGTACGACTGATTCTAACCTGCAATCATACCCTCCCTCCCTCCCTCCCTCCCTCCCTCCCTACATCTCATCCCGGGGACTCTCGCACTGCCACACTTTCGTGCCCCCAGAAAAAAAAAAGAACGCCTGATCGCAGGTTAGACTGACTCAACATAACAGAGTCACAGAGTCACAGTCACACCCGGCAGTCACCGAGTCAGTAGCTAGGTTTGGTTACCCTGTTTTTGTTGTGTAATGTTAGGTGAGTTTCTGTACGCCGCGAAAGATTTAGCAAAGTGTCAATGTTGCAAGTGCGCCCAGTAGAAGAAAACGACACTATGCCCTAGAATCCATTAATGAACCCCAACGCGGCCTTAGAATTGCATGATTCGTGTGCCACTTTTAACAGCACTGATATCTTTTCACTTATATCTTTTTATTTCTTTTCAGCGAAGTATCATCAACCAAAACTAAACCGAGTGGCGGGAGTACATGTATTTCAGTGCGACCTTTGCTGACTCTGTTCAGAAAGTACATAGCGCCGGTGGAGTTGCTGCGATCTTCACTTCTGTAAAATAGAGCACATCAGGGTGGTTTTCTAAACAATAAACATGCCGGAAATACGTAGCCGCATGGGCTGCTTCAGGTCTCTTCATTTGTAAATGCCAAGAGCGTGGTGCACATTTGCAGGTTCAGCTTCCTTTAAGAGTTTCTTTTAAAAATATTGGTTTGTTTTTGTGTAACACTTGACATCTGGAGCCCGTGAATATTTCCAAACATCACATATTGGGCCCTAAAACTAATCAGACTGACTGAACACAGCCATTCAATGTTTTCGATCCCAGATTTCTTTCCTACTCTGCTCTAAAATAATATAGTTATTCCGGTCAATAGGCCATTTTACAGTCCTGTACTAAGTGACCTGGCCTTGGATTGTAAGCGAGGCTGGGGGTGACCTTGTTTTGATACAAACCTCACTGCTTTTCCTATGTAGATCATGCTGACTTATGCTATTTGCATTTACACATCAAAAGCAGTGAGGTCTGTATCAAAACAGGGTCACCCTCAGCCTCGCTTCCAATACAAGACCAGGGCACTAAGCACACAACTGTAAAAGAGCCTATTAGCATATGAAACATGCGCAAAAAATTTGCATACCATTTCGATGTCGCAGGAAAAAGTAGTGCAAATCAAACTTTACAGCTCCTTTATCTTCTTAAATGAAGCGGTCGATCAGTAAAATGGAGAAAAACGTGTGACTTTGTTCCTTCCGTGTTGTTTTGAATGTTCGTTTTTAGCAGCGACGGCTCAAATCAATAAGCCTCTGCCAGTGTGACACTAAACAACTGTAACTCGATATTCACTTCGCCGATGTGGGTAACGCGCACGTGATCCTGGCCAGGCATTTCGGTATGGAATCCTGCGCGTACAGGGAGTTTTTAGAAACTGTAAATGTGAAAATTACTGCTTGTGGGCCAATCTACAACTACCCTGGTGATGAAAACCTAAAAGACTGTACAATAGATGCGAGCCGCCCTAGCCCATCTTGCCAGCTTTGGTTGTTTTTTTTTTTTTTTTTTTTGTTTTTTTCGCGAAAAAAATTCAAGTATTAGTGTCATTTCGTTTTTTAACTTACAGTTATACAGACCCTGGAACGTCGATTTTTTGCGAAAAAAAAACACCCATAACCACCATCCTCACAATTAAAAATATGAAATCTGTATATTTGAGAGCATAGTATAGTAGTGAACGCGACCACCAACCCGACCTCCCCCCTCCCCCCTAGCTATAAGCGTCAATAATACTGTGGTTATTGTTTACTTTCCTAATGACCGTTTTCTCGCTGCTCCTTCCAGTGCTTTTCAACTCCGTGAAAAAAATAATAACAGGAAATCTGAAATTGGAAAATGTATAGGCGAAATAAATACGGCCCTCACCCGCACGAGCTAGTAATAAGGTAGTTACGGCCCTCACCCACTTGCGCTAGTAATAAGTTAGATTTCGTGGCCATCATCAGACAGACCAAGGCTGACAAGATTCCTATCTTCTCGGAAATTGAAAGAAACTGACAGGAACAGCGAGAAAACTGTATAGGAAAGTAAACAATAACCAGAATTGACGCTTATCGCCAGGGGGGATGGGGATGGGGGTGGGGTAGGTCGGGTTGGTCGACGGGGAATTCGCTACTCTAATACCCTCAAAGTTACAAATTTTATATTTTTTATTGTGGGGATGGTGGTTATGGATAGATTTTTTTTTTGCAAAAAATCGACGTTCCAGGATCTGCATTACTGTAAGTCAAAAATCCAAAAATTTTCTTGGAAAAAACCAAAGCTGGAAAGGTGGGCTCTCAGATCTCTTGAACAGTCTTTAAGCATGACAAGGTTATCAACACCAGGGTAGTCATAGCTTGCTCCACAAGCAGTACTTTTCTAAAAGCGCCCTGAACGCGCAAGTGCCTGGCCAGGATCACCTGCGCATTGCCCACATCAACGAAGTGAATGTCGAGTTACAGTTGTTTTGTTACACTGCCTTATTGATTTGAGTTGTCACTGCTAAAAACGAACACTCAAAACAACACGGAAGGAACAAAGTCACACGTTTTTCTTCATTCAGCACTCATCGACTGCTTCATTTAAGAAGGTAAAGGAGCTGTAAAGTTTGATTTGCACTACTTTTTCCTGCGACATCGAAATGGTATGCAAATTTGTTGCACATGTTTCGTAGGCTAATTGACCGGAATAGCTATATTATTTTAGAGCAGAGCAGGAAAGAAATCTGGGATCGAAAAACATTGAATGGCTGTGTTCAGTCAGTCTGATTAGTTTTAGGGCCCAATATGTGATGTTTGGAAACATTCACGGGCTCCAGATGTCAAGTGTTTGTGAATCGGTTCTGATCTCATAATTCGTGACGTGATTGCGAGCCGCAAGTATCGCACGCATATTCGATCTTCCTTGAGTGGGAAAGAGGTTGAATCAGAGCTTGAAACTTGGGAACAAATAAAGTTGTTTTCTTCGTCTTTCGAGATATGAGATTTAATTTAGAGAAAATTACATACCAGAAACACTTTTATTTTAATGAAAATGGGCATTAGTCTCGAGGCCATTTTGAATAGCGTACACAAATCGGCATGCTTTAGAAAGCAGCCAGCGAATTTGGAATGTTTATTGTATTAACTTTCTTGCGAGATGGTTGGTCTAGGTTTGTGTAAAGTTTCAAGTTCATTGGGTTATTTTACACCGTGAACAGGGCTTCGTCCTTTGACCTAAATTTTCGCGGTTTTCATAGGCCCGTGACCGCACCTAGACCGCATTTCAAACTCTCGCAATTTTCTCAAGAAATAAAATACCTTGGAACTTTAAAATATGATTTTCGAAAATAGTTATAAATCCAAGGGTATCTTCAGGCGAAATATCAGAAATTCGACCAAGTGGTCGCTGAAATGCAGTTCTCGATTCTTACAGGCAGCCGCTCTTAACAAGAGCTTTGCTACCCAGAGAAAATGACAAAAAAATTCACCTATTCCCCGACTCGATGTCCGTTCGTCTACCAAAATGATCCCACAATTCCTAGTCTCCCTCGCAGCCGTTCTGTGTCTCGTCACGCAGGGCAGGAGCGTTGCGTGACGAGACACAGAAGAGACTACACAATCCCTTACTCGTACCAGTCTTCTCACAGTAAAGACCTTAAGCGAGTACGTAGTACGTAAGTTCTAGGAAGAGATATATCGCAGGAAGCTTCATTTCACTCTTTGTGAACGACGAACTTGACAGAGTTGTTTTGATTAATGATAGCTACACCCTTTTCTGGATTCAAAAAAAGACAAGATCACCTTCTTTTCGAGGTCTTGTTTTCACCACTACGCCGTTCTTAAAAAAAAAACGCGTAGTAAAATGATGACGGCTATCTCGTTTTGCCGCCAAAATGACACTGGTGCTCTTTCGTTGTGGTACTCGCACTCGTACTAGGTTACTTTCTGGTATGCGAATATTCACTACATTACTTACATATAACACATGCTAAACTATTTACTGGTTCGACCCGTTTGCTATTGCATATAAGATTCCAAAGCTCGTTTTTATTCATTTGAACAATCACTAATCCATTCATTTATCTGACAACTATTATTAACGTCCACACTTGCGATTAATGACATAAATGAGCAACAAAATCAGCACAGGCCAATAAGCAAGTTATAAAGGAAAAAATAAATAGTAAAACTATAGCTGTAAGAACGCCACAGAATATATACAGCGCGCCTATTTATTCTTTAAGTTACACTTCTTTGAAATGTAAGTTTTTGTTTCAAACTTAAGCTTATTCTTACCCATGCTTAAATCCCAATATGTTGGGTCATATTTAGCTTTTTCAACAGTCCCACGAATGGATTGCTCAGTAGAAGGTAGTTCAGTAAGGGCGCGGTCGTACTATGATGTTCTCTAAGCTAAGACAGATTATCTCATTTCTAATCATTAGCTCTTCAAAATCTTGCCAACAGTCAGGACTGTTGCTTCAATCGCTAACAGTGACTAACGTTTCGACAACCACAGCGAAAGTCATGTTTGGAGCCAAGTAGATGACGCACATCCTTTTAGGGTTTCCGCGTCATCAGAAAAGTTTAGCAATTGTTGTGAAATTGTAAAGCAAGCTTCCAAATTCCAAATCGTTTCTTTGAATCCTTCCAGCAACGAGCTGTGCAGTTCTTTCCACCACCGCGTTATAAAGCTCTCCATCTTCCATTTCTTTTACTTCTAAGATTAAAAGCGAGCGATTTCGAGCAAAACTACGTGCTAATTGGTGCAAAGGGTAAAGCAATTTCAAGCAATTTCAAAGAGTTGATACACTCTCTGTTATTGAGTACATTTTAGACACACACCATTGTCGTGTTTGTTCCCTCCCCTCCCCCTACCCCGTGCTGTCTTGTTTTGTATTGTATTATGCTGTGTTGTGTTGTGTTGTGTTGTGTTGTGTTGTGTTGTGTTGTGTTGTGTTGTGTTGTTGCGTCATTAGGGACCTTAAGCAGAGACGACGACGACCGCCAGCGAAAACGGGGCTTAAAAGTGACATATGCGTTTTATGAAAAAATTCGCAATGATTTCTACTCATTTAGTTTGTGTATTGTGGCCGAACTTTCCTGGAACTAACGTCGTAGGGGCGGCTTAAAGAAAAATTAATCATCATGCGCTCATGTTCTCCATGAAACCTTGAATGTGGTCATGTCACGTCGTTGTTTTATAGAGGACGACCAAGGAATGTATCGAAGTGCATAACGCAAGTGCAGAGCCAGTGTTTTTTCTAATTAAAACTATTAGTTTCTGAAGTTCTCGTTGCTGTCGTCTATTGTGCCGTGTTGTGTTGTGTTGTCTTGTCTAGTCTTGTGATGTTGAGTGTGTTGCCTAAAGACCAATCACTTCAGTCCCATCTGGTGACAAACTCGGGTCTTCCTGTGTTTCTCTTTCTTTTTGTACGGCACTTATCAAGTGTCCCAGCTTCTCCTCTTCCTCTTTTTTTGTCGTGGAAGGTTCATCTGTCGAAAACAAGATACTTTCTTAAACATTTCCGTCTTTTTGTTAAACAATGAGCTCGAGATTAACAGAGAAAATCCTATTACAACATGAGGGTATTCAAATGATTGCGTTTGAGCATCGCTTTTCAGGGGTGCTTTCAATCCGTCGTAAAAAGTGTTTCTAGCCATGCTCGCGTTTGAGTGTGTGAAGTACTTTCGTGTGACTCTCCAAATCTAGTGAAAGTTTTTGAGCGGCTCTCTGATGTGGTATTGTTTGTTATGTTGTAAAGGTGACTGTTGTTGTTTGTTTGTTTGTTTGCTTGTTGGGTTTGCGCTCAAGATCTGTGTATCACATCCTTAAGTGGCTATTGAGTGGTATCTTTTGGTGACGATTGCTGATATTCTAGGCCTGTGCATATATGTTGCTTTTAACTTTTAAATCGTGGATAAAACTCTACAGACTTACAAACCCCATGGCAGCTGTTTCCTTTTTCATAGTAGAAAAAGCTTTTCCTACGATTTCCTACGATACAGTAATTTCATTTTATCGATGTGGTGTGACTCACCGATTCCTCCCTCTGCATTGCTGTTTTCAGTGACTAAAACAGGGGCCATGCTTATCTCAGTAACAGCTGACTGATTCACCGCTCTGCTTTCTTTGATTTCTTCGTAGATGGAGAAATTCCCAGCTTCCACTTCGGCGTAGTCTTCTTTACCACTTACACCCATCGCACGAGTACCCTCATATCCGGGATTCTCAAAGGCGGAGATCCGCTGACGTCGATATGATGCATTTGGATCACGTGCCGCCTTTGTTTCTCCATTTTTTTCATAGCGAAAAGCGAGAGCACGTTTCTTCTTTACCCTGTCAGTAAATTAACGAGGTTAAAGGCAAAAAGCGAAAGCAATACGATAGCAAAAATCCACTACGATAACGAAGGTAAAAACAACAGTTTCACACTGAACTGAAAGCTGTTTGGCTTCGATCAATAGAAATAATAAGGAGTCTGAACAAACAACAACAACACTCATCGCACAACTTTGATTTCTAAACCGAGTGGCCGAGAGAAGAAAAATACAGCTACCGCTGGAGAATGCTTTAGCTCACCAATCGTCAAGGCTTGATAGTTTTCCATATTATTTTTACTTCGGTTGTTGTTCTTGTTGTCGCTCTTCGTCAGCTCGAAGTTCATTTTACAAGAACATTCGTACGATGACTGACACAACAAAAATGTCCTCTTCACTGAAAACTCTTGTCCAATTGGGTAAGTGCGGTTAAGCAAACCTCCAAATACAATACTCGAAAGATGTATGCATGAGCATTCACTTTTTGCAATTAATGACCCGCGAACTGGGAGAAGTTATAAAATTTTCCAGGTATAAAAATGTTAGGAATCGATAATTTCTAACCTGCAGAAACGCCAAATTCCTATAGCAGCAATTACAACGATCAGACCAACAGCTACAGCTACTCCAGCAATCAGCCCTACAGATTTTCCTGTTGAAGAACCCTCACCGCGTGTCTGCGGTTTGGTCGCTGAATTTTTACGCTTTACGTCTGCGACTTTCACCCCGAGTTTTCGACCAATCTCAGCAGCTTTCTGTTCTGTCACGGCAGCCAAGACTTTACTTGGTATCACCGCGAGTTTCCCATTAGCTGAAGCTTTTACCACAGCATACTCAACTGATATCCCTCCGTCGACTTCTTTTGGATCTGATGGTATGTAGATATCGTCAAGAGTAAAGGGGCCATCTTTTATGTCTCGCTTAGTGATAGCTCCATTGCTATAAGAGAAAAATTAATTATCCAATGTGATAAAAATAATTTAGGTGCCTTATTCATCGTAGCAGTGCACTTAAAGGGAAAGTGTCATGGGGTTTATGATTTTGACGTCTTTTGCTGAGACCTTCACTTAACTACAAAATAACTCTAGAACAACGGGAAGAAAGAAATCAACTCAATCCTTGAGAGGAACTCGTCATCTGGGGCATTTTGAAACAAAAATGCGAGAACTTGAAAAACGTTAGCCTAACATTTTTCACGTTTTAATCCATTTCGACCTACTCGGTCTCTGGCCACAGTCACTAATCGACAGTTTTATTGCACTGGGGTGATTTTTTTATGACAAAACTAGACAATTATTTTTTTTATTTATTTATTTTTTGTTGTTGTTGTTGTTGTTTTTTTGTTGTTGTTTTTTTGTTTCTGTTGACAGACAAACATTTTTGGGTTTTGAAATAACATCAAATTCGGTGCCTCATTTACTTTATTTGCTACTGCCCATACGTTCTGCCCATCTCTTAGCGACTGTGTCTGCTAAGACAAATATGTTTTTGCCCGGCTTATAACCACGTGGGAAAGAAAATCTTGGCAAGAGCTGTTGGAATCCAAAAACAAAATATTTAACAAATAATTAAGCTTCAATTTGGGAAATATTCCATACACTGTTATGTATTTCAACGCTTTTTTAGAATTCTGAAAGAAGCGTGGTTACCCCAAATTTTATTTTTGGACTCCAATAGCCCTTGATAAAATCTTCTTTTCCCCGCAAAGACGTAAAATACCAAAAATACCTCTGTAATTAAGGAGACCCGTCCATAATTAATTGCTAACTTAGGTTCTGAAGTTCATTAATATGTACATCAAAGAGTAATTTGGCGGAAACAAGGAAGTCGAGAAATACAAGACAATAGAAAAAGACCTTGGAATGAGGAGTGTACACCACTGAAAGAAGTGCCATTGTAAGCACATTGCCTGTCTGTGGCTGCCTTGATGAAACAAATGATAGATCATAGAGTTGACTTTGTAGCGTACGGCATAGTATGGCAAGTCAACGCATGAAATTCTACAGAGTGTTAGCCACCATTATCGCCCACGACTTACTCCCGTCAGGCCTCGTAAATCAGTCGGTAGAGCAACGGACGATCAAATCCGGAGGTCGAAGGTTCCGATTCCCGCCTAGGCTCGATTTCCGCCGCTCCCTCGGGTCCGGCTTTCCTCCCCGAGAAGAGTCTCTTCGGGGGGGGGATGAGCGCGGGCTCATTTTCCCGAATAGCGGCTGGTAATCGAGCCTAATTCCTGCGGAGGAGCGGAGGTCAAAGATTTTTTTCTTTGCCTAGTGTGGTCTCTCATTTCCTTACTAGGGCTAACGTTCAGTGGGAATTTCATGGATTCACTTACACTTTAACTCACACTACAGAGTTAATTCTCTCAGTGATCCATTTATTTTTATCCTTAATTTTACCTTGCGGCACAATAGTATTCATTTGCTCCTTGGTGAAACGTTTACACTACGTTTGATCCCGCAGTGCTTACACAATAGTAACCACCCAAATCACTTCTTACTACCCAACAGCAGAGGACACACCCACGGCTACAACCTTAGGTCAGAGACGATCTGTAATACCAAAGCAAGTACAACAGGAACATGTGCCCGACAAAGCGCTTCGGCTCATTTATTACCTTTTTCAAGGGCACAGTGTGTAAATGTAGTTACTTCATATTATAGAAGTGTATGTAATTATAGTATTATTATAGTAGTGTTAATATTTTAAGCTTGTATTTTATCCATGTAATTCAGTTTTTAACTGCAATGGTGAATAATAAACGGTCATTATTAGGGTCTAATGCTGCACTCTAGCGTAAACCCTGCCGGCTTAGTAAAAAAATATTTACTTACTTTTCAACTGAAATCGGGCATTTTCCTGGGCTATCTCTGCAGAGCTCATTAAGTGTGTCCACAACAGCTTGACTAAAGGTGCTGATGTTGAACTAATTGACAAAGGAGATGAAAGTTACTTTAATTACTTACTTTTATTTAAGTTAAGTTTTTTTCAACCGTGGTTTTCACTCTTTGTAGGTATTATCCCGTTTATACTAGGGGTTGCTAGAAATTTATACTTGTAATACATTTTTGTAACGTGTAACCTAGTCCCATCAGCTGTTATATTTTCCGAGCTATTGTAAAAAAAACACTTTTATCATTTATATGTTATTCTTGTAAATATGTTGTAATTCGTCTTATAGACGTGACGACATTTATATATTTCTTTATTTATTTATCCTATCACCCCAATAACGGTCACTGGTGTAAAACTGGAAGGTTCTTTGAAGCCGCCAAACTTTAGCCTTTCTGCCACATTTACTGGTAACGGTATAAGCAACAAGTTTGCTTTAGTTTGCCTCAAAACCCGATCACGACCGTAGCAACCATAATTTTGGTTGGAGGACGCTGGTCTCTCAAGACCTTCTCTCAAGAACTGCAGCGGTTGCAATCAGCACAGCCGAATTCCAGGGACCAAATTCACGAATTAAGCCCTCCTAAGTTAAAAGGCAGCCTAAATATTGTTTCTAAACAATTGTCGATTGTTCTGCCAACAAAGGCTGTTGTAGAAAACAATACTTGGCCCCAGAACTACGTAATAAAATGCTTTTGGATTGTTTTCTTAAATAAGATTGTATCGCAACGAATGGCACAACATTGATCTGAAACATTCAGGTTTAGGTTAAAACTTTCCATCTGTAGGTAGGCCTTACAAATTGCCACCAAATTCAGAATGCCACCATGTTGAGAATGATGACAATCTTACTTCATTATTTATCAAGCTGGGCCAAACGCTTAAACATTTGAAGGACTGGAAAGTAAACGACCTGGGAATCAGCAATGCCTGCTCGCGGTAGGTGTCCACTTATAGCACGTTTTTAAGAAATGCATAGTTGTCGTAGGGAATTTGTCGAAGCTACCGTTTAGTGTTTGCCAAAGTAAGACGCCCATTCCAGAAACTGGTGTTCGATTCTTAGAGTTAAAGATGCCAGATGGTATAGGTTTGTAAGTTTGGACGTGTAACAAGCTGTCTCTAGCAGAGCACTGTCGCAATCAATGACGCAATCAATTTTGCACAAAACAGCTAAAGACGTGGAGCTTTGATCCCTTTTTTGAGGTCGCGAACAGCAAGGTGTTATGATATTCTGTACATCTCCTGAAAAATTTTGTGGTTGTAAGCCCTCAAAAATACTATCTTCAGCATTTTGGCCTTTATTAGCTCTTTCACAGAATGCAAACACGCTGCTACTAGTAATTGTTTGACTGTCCGAGAATCAGTAAACTTCGATGGGTGAAGCTAACACTTCCCCTTCCCTCCCACGCTAAGATAAGTCTTTAACACAAACATGTTTGGCCTTTCTCGCCAAATTCTACCTGAGTTCTTTTACAAACTCCTGTCCTAAAAGCAATTTTAAAAATAGCATACTAACCTCTGCTAAGGCAACATTTCTGATCTTCACCTCAACCACTGCGTCATTCGCGACTACAACATAAAAAAATTGAAAGTTTTGTTGAAGATGCAGCTTTCAACAGATAAAGGGTAGAGCGGTTTCGCACTGACGTGACTCTTCGGGACTTATAGTGGGCCTCTGCAGGTCGGTTAAACCAAAATCTGCCAATTTTGATACAAGTTTTGAGTTCCTTTTCAATTTCAGACCAACTTGATACGACAAGTTGTTATTATCATCATCAGCATTATTATTATTATTATTATTATTATTATTATTATTATTATTATTATTATTATTATTATTATTATTACTATTATTATTATTAACTATAAAAATGAGCGAAAAAACGGAACGACGTTTCGGTGTCATCCTGGCACCATTTTCAAGTAAAGAATGCAACAGAAAAGATAATTTATACGTAAAGTAAAGGTGTGAAATAGAATGAATTAAATTAAAACTAAAAGTAACTGTCCGGTGTTCATTCAGAAGGTGTCATAAAATGTTCCATCGAAGAAAAACTACAAAACGAGAACAAATTGCCAGACTTCTACAAGCGCTATGTGGATGACACACTAGCTGCAGTCAAAGATGTACCGACAGCTGACGCGTTGAACAACTGTCACCCTTCCATTTCCTTCACCATGGAGATCGCCACTAATGGTAAGCTGCCATTTGTCGGCATTGAAATTCTTAAGAAAGGCTGTAAGCTAGTAACCAGTGTTTACCGGAAACCAACAAACACCGGTCTTCTCCTTCACCATCAGAGTCATGTTGATAACCGCTACAAAAGGTCCCTAGTCAAGACAATGTGTAACCTTGCCTTTCGCTTGTCGTCGACCTGGGATCTATTTACAACAGAATGTGAACCCCTCAAACTGATGTTCTCTAAACTCAAGTACCCAGATTCTCTTATCAACTCTACCATCGCCCACTTCGTTACTTCTTTGACGTCGCGAGACACGCTACCGACGCCTCAAACTGAAAACATTCATCGGATAGTCTTACCATTCAAAGACCAGAGGTCAGCTGACATGGTAAAGAAACATCTTTCTGACTTAAGCAAAAAAATTGACCACATTCTTCAGCCAGTTTTCAGTAGCCGTAAACTTAGTGACGATCTTAAAGTGCAGGAGCCTAAGCCACCCTTGATCAATCAACAGTGTGTTGTGTATCACTTTGTATGTGATCTGTGTGAGGCAGAGTACGTCGGCTATACCAGCCGTCACCTTCACCAACGCATTGATGCCGACATCGGTTCTTGGCCATCGGGAAACACCTAAAGAATAATCACCAAGTCGATACAATTGGCGACCTGACAAGTAACTTCACAATCTTAAAGAAATGTCAGGGAAAGCTTGATTGTTTAATATTCGAAATGCTTTGGATCAGAAAGAAGAGACCGAGTCTAAACACCCAGTCAGACTCTATTCGTGCAAAACTATTTGTCTAACGGACAAAACTCCCATTTTATGACACCTTCTGAATGAACACCGGACAGTTACTTTTAGTTTTAATTTAATTCATTCTATTTCACACCTATACTTTACGAATAAATTATCTTTTCTGTTGCATTCTTTACTTGAAAATGGTGCCAGGATGACACCGAAACGTCGTTCCGTTTTTTCGCTCATTTTTATAGTTAATTGTATTTCTAAATTTAATCTTATTATTATTATTATTATTATTATTATTATTATTATTATTATTATTATTATTATTATTATTATTATTTTTATTATATAGTATTACGTCTTTGTTTGTTCTGAGCAATATAATAAATAAACGTAATTTTACATGATAACAACTTACTTAAATCAACAGTGCAGGTTTTACCACCATAGTACCCTTTGCAGTGGCACTTATAGCCATTTTTCATTATTGCACAGGAGGCTCCATTCTCACAAGGACTAAGAACGCAGTAGTCAATAGGAGTAGCGGTTGAGGACCGGGTAGTTGGTTGAGCACTAGTAAAAGTGGTTGGTGGTGGTGGTGGAGTGACAATCGATGTTAAACATTTTCTACCATCTTCTTTATCAGGGCAGGCACATTGATATCCATTGGGCTTTATTAGGCATAGGTGACTGCAGTTGGCGCTATTGTTGCTGCAGGGATGAGTCACTAATAAGCAAAGAAAGACGATGTATGTTTCCAGTAGTAATGGTCAAGGTCACGGTCACGGTCACGGTCACGGTCACGGTCACGGTCATGGTCATAGTCATAGTCATAGTCATAGTCAGTCAGTCATAGTCAAAGTCATAGTCATTGTCATAGTCAAAGTCTTAACATTAATCATCGTCATAGTCAGAGTCATAGTCATAATCATTCTCATAGTCATAGTCATAGTCATAGCCATAGTCATAATTATTCTCATAGTCATAGTCATAGCCATAGCCATAGTCATAATCATTCTCATAGTCATAGTCATAGCCATAGTCATGGCACAGTCATTGTCATATTCAAAGTCGTATTCATTCTCAAAGTATTAGTCATGATCATAATATTAATCCTATGATCCTATGATCATCATAGTCATAGCCAAAGTCATTATCCGTCTCATATAGTCATATTCATGGTCATAATCATAGGCACAGTCACAATCATCGTCATAGAGATAGTCATAATCATTATCCTAGTCATAGTCTTAGCAACATTCACAATCATCGTCATAGTCGATCATAGTCATAGTCATAGCCATTACCACGCAAACGTGTGTGTGTAATTCCATGGTTTGAAGGGGTATTTGGGATGGACATCTGAAGTAATATTTAGAGTCTTTCTCTAATATCAAGAGCGGTACACGCGTGACATTTGAACAAGTTTGGAAACATGACGAGAGGTATTTATCACAAATATCCCGGAGATAACGTGGCATTGTTTGTCTATACTACAAAGCTAAGATCTGTGGGACATGGAGCTGTCTATTTGTTCAAGCGCTCAGCTTTATTATGAAGAAAGCTCCGATAAAAATTCGTGCTTCAAAAGTGATTATAACAATCATTTGAAAGTTATTCTGCCCGGTCCGTTGTGGAAGTGGTTAAATTTCTCCCTATTATTTTCTTTTCATTCTCTATCAGCAATCATGTGTGACTGTGTGGCAAGTTGGCATCAGTTCTTACCATTGGACGCAACATTGATTTTTTTTTTTCTGAAGTAACATGGCTTCAGCAAGGAATTGCATGAAAACTGTTTAAAACTGCAATCTCTGTCTTTTTTGCTACACTGGTGTCTTCGGACGCTTCTTCGCAGCAAATCAGTCCAGCCGGAGCTTATTAAACAAATTGCGTTCAAACTTCCGTTTTTAAATTAACTTTCTGCCTGACTTGTTCCATACAGTAAGCCAGGTGTACGGGCTTTTTCGTTGGATCTTGTTTTCAGATAGGTTCTTGACTCTCGAAAAGCTCAAATTTGAAAGTACTATCCACAACAAACTTTGTTATTTTGTGTGTTGTTAGGGAAACGGTAATTTTGGCATCTGAGTATTTCAATTACAGTTCAGCAATTTCTCAGCCACTGGTGGTGGTGGTGGTGGTGGTGGTAGTAGTAGTAGTAGTAGTAGTAGTAGTAGTAGTAGTAGTAGTAGTAGTAGGAACACTTTTAACGGTACGGTAATAGTACTAGCACCAGTAACAGTAATAATTAACAATTATTCGCCGAAGGCGAAGTAAATATTGGTGAAATATTCACCAATATTTACTGAGCCTGAGGCGAATAATTGTTTTAGTACAATTACTCAGGTGATTGTCAGACAAAAACAAGTACCGTCCGAGAAATGTCGATCTTGTTTGTTTGTTTCAAATCGTTACGCGTCAATGAACAGAAACGTGCAGTCTGCCGATCACATGCTCAGTCGAAACACATGCGCAATCGATAAACTGCACACGGCCTCAAGCAGAATGTCAGTATTCTTTAACTGCCGCTTCATTGAGACGAAGCACTGACTTCTGTGAATGAATGTTGGGTTTCTCCCACTGGTTTACCAAAATAGATGGAGATGAACCAGGCTGTTTGGTGTAAAACTCGAGCCGAGATCACAAGTGTTAGCGATAGCATTTTATTGCACAATTTCTTGTTGACATGATGGCTTCCCCGGTGAGCGGACGTTTATAAATTACCCTCGGAGATAAGCTGCTTCAGGTAGGAATTAAGTCATTTATTGGCGTCACTAAACAAGTACACGGTTGTCACTGATGAAAATATTTTGTTGCAAGGCGGTGACTTTAGATGGTGGTCGAGAACCGCTCGAACAGACAACAAACTAGTTTTCAGAGTATAAAAACTGTTTCTTTTCTCGTCACTGAAACGTAAAACTTAGAGAGACATTTATTCATCTTGTTTACTTCCATGCTTTCAAATTCTGTCTTAAACTCATTTTGTTTGTGAAATCCTTTTGTTACTCTTGCTCGAATTTAACTTAATTTGTTGTCTTCATTGTAAGTCATCGACATCGACGACATGCAATTTACAAGGGTTTTTTTTTTATTACAATTAGCAAAATTTTCATATCTTGCCTTCGAAAAGTATCACCTCGGACTTAGCTGCATCTTTAGTGCCTTTCGGAATTGCATTTTCTTTCATCCTATTTACTTCTTTTTCAGAAACGTCAACAAATCGCTAAGCGGCCATTTTGAAAGTTAGTGTTCCCGCTATAATCACCTCGCGCGAGGTGATTATAGCAGCATATGACGCAATCCTCGACCAATCACATCAACAGAATCTCTATAATCACCTGAGTAACTATACTAATAGTAATTATTGCAATAGCAATTGTAATAGTGATAGTGATGTTGACGGTGACAGTGATAATGATTCGTACTTACGGTTTCTTGTTGGAATCCCTTTCTTAACTGCTATTCCTTTAGGGCCAAGCAGATTAACGACTACTTCTTCCAAGTTTCCATCCCACCTAGTCTTATTGATCCGATATACTTTTCCCACCAAAAATTCGCTCCAATATACAAACTGGTCATCAAGTGCTACTGCACCAGGGCTTCGCACATCAGGTTGACTGTAAAACAGCTCTTGGACATTACCGGGTGAGTTATCGAGATCAATATATAGCAGCCTTGAGGTGGTAGCAAAGTAGATTCGATTCGTGTACACATCCAAGGCAAGACCCTTTGGGAGGTACCTGTCGCCGTTAACATCTACTAATGAAGCAATTGTGTTTCGGGTTGCTCCATCCATTTCAGCTCTTTCGATAATTCCATATGCTGTCCAGTACATATATCTGAGGTATGGGCAGATCATATAAAAAGCTCGCTTA
>NW_028145434.1:772500-850000 GCF_977016875.1 Pavona decussata | reverse complement strand
ACAGTTCCCCAATGGCCACCGCGGAATACCTCCACCCTTCCCTCGCCGTCTCTATAGCCATCAGCCAGTCTCAAAGTTTCATCTACGATAAATTTTCCCCAATTACTAACAGCTACACAAACGAATGGGTTGCAAATTTAACCAGATACAATAACATCAGTAAAAAATGTTTTCTATTGCGGTTATCTTTTTTTTTTCACATGAATGGTCAGTCATAGTTGGAACTCTTCCCGATAAATACTCCATTTCATAGCATAAATTTTTCTAAGACCTACGCAAGATCTTTGCATTTACAGTTTATTATAAGGTAAGCGATTGAAAAGAAAATGTTGCTTTTTGCCAAGTACTTGTATTCATGTGTTTTTTTTTTCGTGAGATAGCTATAAAATGTGACTTTTCAAATAGTTTTAAAAGGGCGTTTTAATTTTTTTATGTATTCAACAGTTGATTCCCTGTTTTGAGGTTTAGAAAGCAATGCTAACACATCAAAATTCCAATACCATTTCAAAACCGAGAGTGCTACGATTATTAGCCGTAAGACTATCCAATGTGACACTCAATTTATTTAAACCAAACCTTGAAATTCTGGCAGCGTGTATTTGCAGACCACTCCCACATCTTGTGAGTTAAGGTAGCAGTTATGTCTTCCCCATCCACCATGGCTACACGCTGCTATACTCTTTTCATCTCCAACACAATGAACATTATCCAACCAAACTTTGTTTAGATCGTATGAACCACGATACCAACCACAGCAGTGAGTGCTCCATGCCCCTTGTGAATAACCAAGCATGCGGCAAATGACGTTTGCCTCCTCGATGCCCCAATAGTCGTCACATATTGTTCCCCACGTACCGTTAACAGACAATTCCACTCGTCCCTGATTTGATGTTGGTCCATGACGCAAGCGAACCTTCAATTCTGTATTAAGAAAGTAACGGAACGATAATTATCAAGTTAACAACTTTTAGCTTCTATGCAGCACTTTCAAATACTTTTGTGGTAGGGCAAGAGTCACGTCATCTCTCTCCCTCTCACCACCTTCCAAATCTACAGTCACAGAAGTAGAAAAGATCACTTAAATTACAATCGTAGACATTTTGTTTTTTTTTTTGTTTGCGGAATAGGGCCAAACAAAATGTTACAATGATGCACGATTTTCAAAAGTGAGTATTCAAATGTACAAATACAACCATCGTCAATAGAGCGGTTTTCAGTTGATTATCGAAAGTAATTTCGCGGTTGCTTTGGTTTTGTTTTATTGCACTCTGTGATTGGTAAAAAAAAAATTCACGCCATTTTCACAGCCAGTGGAAAGCCACATGACTTGTTCGCACGCGCTTGCCACCGGTTACATGTATTTGCTCCAGATTCTGATTGATTCAGTGCCCTGCTTATTTCGTCTGGTTTTTTATTGGTCCATTGAAAACCGCTTTAGTATCTAGGATTGAAACGTAAAGTACATCATTGTCCTTGAAATCTAAGTTTCCTTGAACAATCACAGAGCGCTGTTTTGTTCTTATCAGCTCACCTGGAGGAGGGCCTGTTGCTGATGTCCAACCTGAATAGCAAACAAAATGAAACTAAATTTATCTCCACAACAGCTTTAAGTAGGTCGCATAATAAGGGAAAAATTTAAGGTGAATGTCCTCTCAAATATCCAGGGAAACGAGTTGAGTAGAAAGAATATCTTCTATAATTCTTCAAATTAAGACAATTGATATTTATATAATTAGAAAGTTACCTTTCAAGATAAATACTCTTCGGTATTGCGTTTAGTCGATTTCTTGTTCATTGTTTGTAAGATCATTAATAATGGCCTGGGAGAGGAGGTCCTTTACGTTTTTAGGCGGTTGCTGGGCGGAATACCCGAAGAAAAACCTCCCGGAAAAAGGACGAGAAACAACAACAAACTCAACCCACAACCGAGTCCGGGAATCAAACACGGGCCACATGCTCGCACATCCCGCGCCAACCCTGCTCCCATCAATCCCCTCGATGATCTTCCACGCGCTAGTCGGATACTCTAACGACAGGACTGACGTAAAGAAAGGTTCATGGAGAGTTCTGTCATTCCCGCTAGGTTTCTAACATTCTTATACTGTCTGACACAACTGTGGCCAAACATTAGATTGAATAAAGAGACGAACAAGCAAAATCGTACATAATCAGGCAACGGAACTTCCAAGTGACACGATAATGAAGAAGCTTGAATGGGAACTATTGCATAAGAGGCGGGAATCTCATATTAGTAAATTGGTGTCTGATTGCATCGTTGGCAATCATGGGACATGAAACCGCTCATCTTTGTGCGTAGATAACGTTAGATTACAATCTACAAAACGCATTTTCTTTTACAAGGTAACGGTAATGCAACTGTCAATTTGGGCATTTCATTGGAAGTAGCTTCATGCTCAAATTACCCATTATTTCATAAGCCTTATATTTGCGGCAAAATTAAAGTGTTTGTTGTAGCATCGTTGACGAGATAGCAAATATATAGGGAATTCCGGTCCGTTACGTCTGAGAATTTTAGAGAAGTTTGTAAAATGCATCTGTAAACTTTTTTTGAAGTTACGAAGGTACGTCATAGCTATTTTCAAAGAAAGGCCCCTCAACCGTGGGCTTTTTACAAATTTTAAGACGCTCTTTGAAGCAGCGTCAATGGATTTTCGTTACCTGGTCTCCATAAAAAGTCAGTAGCCGTAAATTATTTGCGTTTCACTACAAACAAGAAATCATGTTTTTATAGAACTATAACAAAAATGTACCTTCATTCGGTGGACTAGAGCCGTTTGAACACACAACTCCTACACCTTTAAAATGGTCGCAATCATGAATATTCCATCCATTGTGCCTGCAAGCGGCGATGCTTTGTTCATCACCTCGACATTTGACATTGTCCATCCAAATGGGGTAAGAACTATTTACTCTTCCATAGTGCCTGTAACCATTTTTCACAACTTTTACGCTTGAGGAATAGTTTAACATTCTACAAACGACTGTAGATTCTCTGATGCCAAAATCATCGTCACAGATTGTTCCCCAACGTCCTTGGTGATACACTTCAACTCGACCCTCGTGTGTAGAGTTTGAGCCTCTTAGACGCACTTTTACATCTGGAAAGAAACGCTACATGTCATTTGTCATTGGCAGATCTAGACTTCAGACCAAGTAACTTTTCAAAACTAATAAAAATAGCAATACCAATAAGCATTTATTTATACACTAAGATCCAAAATATTGCTGCTGAGTTGTACTCTGTCGAACTTATTTTAGTCTTGGAAAAACGTAAAACAGTGCATAAACATTCCACTTAAGTTTTCAAGAATGAGGAAATTTTCCCAAATTTTAGTAAATTGTAGTTGAATGATGCTCCATCACTGCCGTTGGGGTGACATTTTTCACGAAATAGGAAGTAAGGGAACGCTATAGAGGATATTCTTTGGATCATATACAGACACAGTGACCTGTCAGTCAAAAGTAAGTGATGCGTTTGATGATGATTCATATGATAATCAGGACTTTAAAAATCATTTCAAAGAAAGGCTACAATACAAATTTTGGTGGTACTGGATTTAAGGGTTTGGGTTAGAATGATCGTGCTGCAGGAATCAACAGTAACATATCTGACTTGATGGTAATTTGCTAGTACGACTCCCTTACCCCTAGGAAAACCGGTCGATGACAAGGGCTAAGGAACGCCTGGCGGGATGCAAGGGAGGTCAACTACCAAACTTGAGACGGATATTTATCTTATTAAAGAGAACTGAGACGATTTTTTATCAAAGGCTTAAGGTGAAGGAGCCACTTTGATATGTATTCACCTAACGCTGTATGGCTTCAACGGTTAGAAATAATAATTACGCCTCAGCAGAGACATAAACGTACATATGGCGGAGAGCAAATCATGACAGCGAAAACGGCATGTATTCCGTTTCTTAAGAACATCTTGCAGAAATATCGTCAGGAGCTTTTATGTATATTACCTGGTACAGGGGCAGGTGGTGGGCCTGGCTTAGTCACTGAAAAGAAAAAAAAGAGACTTATCTACAAGTCAATCAGCGAGGAATGGCAATACAAGATGAATTAGCCATGACACACAACTTTTGGAAATACTCCCAGACCTTTCCCAAATCCAACGCTTCAACAGATTTCTGTTGGCAAATTGGGCATTGAACACCGTATAATGCAACTTTCAATACTAGAATTAAGCATTCTCCAAGAAAATGTTAACAATCGCGAAAATGGGCTTCTTACCTCGATTTGGAATTTGATATAAATTAAAGATCTCGATCTGTAGCCTACGTTAGATGCAAATTTGTTTCCATAAATCACCATTAATACTATAGGAATTAAATCTGACCAGTTTTCAAATAAAAGGGGCCGTCAGTATAACTTATTCCTTTCTATTAGGTCACTAACTGAGTAAAGAGTAAGTCATTTGAATATCAAACTAATCCACACACCCGAAACTACTTGTTGCTGCCCTTCATGTTGAGAAGCAATAGACAAAGAGGTTCAAGGAAAGAGACCGTTGAGAGACGTGATAATTGATACATAAAGGTTTACTTAAGAGCACACACTCAATTGCGAATTTATAATGAATGTGGTTAATCTGTACCAGAGAGCTGAACGGTAATTTCAAGATCTAAAATAATCACACAGTAAGGAAAGTTGAGATACATAACAAAGCTCAACTGATTTGGTTTTCTGTATGTTAACTGGAAACATTAATCATCTACCATTACCATTGCTGCAAGTCCTGTGGTCAGCTTTCAATTCCACTCCATTAGGGCATGCGCATTTGTGTCCTCCACCAGGGACCAATAAACAAAGATGGCTGCACCCGCCGTTGTTTACACGACAGGGAGGTCTGTTCATCGGTGAAGCTTACATTGAAAAAAAAATCGTGACGTTAGTGTACATGAAAGCACGCCACCCTTCGGCACCCTTCGGCACCCTTCATTTTCCGAAAATGAATGGGCATGGTCTTGTAATGGCAAAAATGTTAGAAAATCTCCTGGTAAGATAGTCGGTAATCTTCTAAAGATAGACACGATGTTTTTAAATGGTTTGCTGATAACATCAACTTACAAGGGGTCGCTTATGGAATAACAAAACAAATGAGATTCCATTGACGCTCATTGAAAGCAAACCCCCTGTTTTTTTGCTTGTTAAACTCAAGCCCTGCAATAATATCCAGAGGGCATTTTAAGTTACATCAATACTTACCGACTGGCTGTCTTGATAGGTCTGATACCACAGCACCTAAAAGTTCGATATCGGTGAGATGACCAAAATTAAGCATGATTAAAGGCTGCGTCTTGTTAAGCCACTGAATGCTTCGACTGTTCCGGTCCACCCAGTAAAGATTGTCACCATACAGGGCCAGATCAGTTGGGTAAATGTTTCGGCTGGAGTAAATTGTATTCCTATTATCAGTACCATCCAAGTTTGTAGAAAGAATTGAATTATTTCCCGCTACCATGGAATAAATACGGTCCTCTCCATAGTCAATGACCACACCCGGTGATAACAGATCTCTCTGCCAATGAAGATTGACCAATGACTTTCGATTCTCGCCAGTCAAATCTGCTCGTTCTATTTTCAACCACTCACGGTCCGAGATGTCTGCCCAGTACATATACCTTAGGGTGGAAATTCAAAGAATACATACTTAACCCAATATACAAAATTGCTAAAAGCACTACAAGGAACAAGGGAGTATAAACAATACAACGTCTATTAAAACAGCGAGCTATTGTGGATTAAAGTAGCTATTGGCCTGAAAATTAGGGATGAGCTAATCTAGACTTAATTACTGGTCCGAGGGAAATAAGTCTGTTTTCTCGAGAATATTAATGTTAAAACAAGAATATATAAAGACGTAAAACAATAAAATATTTGTGTTTCCTATGGGTATATTACCCAAAGTAAAACAAAACGAACCAATAGAAAAAGAAAGGAAAGTGTTAAGTGAAAAGTTTGGCGCGAATTGAGTCACTTTGGGTGTTGAGAGAAGGCTTGATGTCCTTTATAAAGTTCGATTGCCTAATATATGAGATGCTGTTTATAAAGGATATCAAGCCTTCTCTCAACACCCAAAGTGACTCAATTCGCGCCAAACTTTTCACTTGACACTTTCGTTTCTTTTTCTATTGGTTCGTTTTGTTTTACTATGGGTAATATACCCATAGGACACACAAATATTTTAATATTAACGTTGTCAAGGGAAACATCCAGATTCGAGGGAAAACAAAACTAGCTGTTTCTCGTGGGATCAGTATAGCTAGGCTTTCGTAATCCAATCCATCTTACTCCAACCAAGGAAATATGAGAAAATATAATCAACCAGGAATGGAACCTGTAGCCACGGACAAATGTCTTCGAGACACTTGACAGAAGAAGCTTAAACACGCCTCTCTCTCCCCCACCCCCCGAAACATCAATAATTAAACTAGTATGTATTTGTTTCTCAGAAATCCTAGCTTCCCAAACAGGGAAAGGTTGGTAATCCTAAAGAAACGAGACAATCAGTTGCTACTGATACAGTCCTCTCCAACTCTACTAGTTAATTAGTAGTCCCTAAGGGTATTTGGCCGTGCATCAGCAATCGACAGGAGGGCAGCCAAGTGATCGTTGTGGTTCAACTACAGGTTGAAGCATATTTTTAACTCGTATCCTTAATTGCGTTGCTTCCAGTTCCAAAATTAACTGATCGTGTTCATGCATGGGCTGAATATTTTTCATATAATCCAGTTCGGCTACCACAGGCTTTCTGAGTTACTTTCCATCGTTGTTATCGGCTAACGAATGTAATTTCCTATATAACTAATTAACTTACCCCGACTTTGGATCCACGGCGATCCCTCGTGGATGGTACAAGGAACTTATGAATAACGTCTTTCTTGAACTTCCATCAAGTTTTGCAACTTCGATTCTCTCGTAAATGTAATCAGTCCAGTAAATCAAACCACTTTCCCATTCAACTGCTATGCCTTCCACTTGACCCAGATCGTCTCTTATTATGACCTTGATTGTTAAAAAAAACGAAGTGTAAATCTAGGCAAAGTTGATGAATTATATGACTCTGGGGGCTTGATGTCTCCGTGATAAACATGTTTTGACAGACTTAAGGCCCGACCAAATGGATGCAACATGTATATGCAACATCGTCCAACATTGTTGAATCCAACATGTTGCACTCGTTTGGCCACCATGTTGCACGATGTTGCATGATTTTGGATGATGTTGAACGAAATTTGATTTCCATCAAATATCGTCTTTCATCATCCAACATTTCTTTTGTTCTCAGGTGTGAAAAACAATGTTGCATTCGTTTGGCCACCGTGTTCAAAATTGTTGAACGCGCGCATGCCCACTAAGAAGACTTCGTGGATTTCTGTATCCATGGCGATGATTTATTTTTTAATTTGTTTTGTCCGTTGTCAAGTAACTATTCAAGCTACAGTATGGCGAAATAACAAAGTTTTGAATCTCTCAACGACGAAAGCTTAAACACAAGCTTTCTCTCTTCAAATAACAAGAGAAAGGGCAACAGAGCAAGCGAAACTGTAAGACCAAGAAAAGCGAGAAGATGGTCCGACGCAGACGTCGATAGGTCTTGCGCCATCGCTTTTTGGGAAAACCAATATGGCACGGGTTTGTTTTATAAGGATTCTGTAAATGTTTTGTAGCTGCTTACATCAGTTTCACCAGTGACAAGACTCATTCTACTCATAGTGTATTGCACTTGGTCACTCCAGTAGATCATTCTCTCCCGGTGGTCAATGTCAATAGCGCCAACTTTGGCGAGACCAGTCTTCACCGTCTTCACATTGACGAAGGTGTTATTGAAACTCTTCATTTTAATGCACTTAATGCTATGGTGGTCTGCGAAGTACATACTTGGATCCTCAGCACATCCATGTACATCTGCATAGACAGGAAGTGAATTTAATAGCCATTACACATAGAAGTGAAATGTTCAAACCACACTAACAAAGAAACCACGAATTGTGTTACTTACACTGGAAATTTGAAGGAGTATGTTCAGTGGATATGAAGAAACCTGCTTGTGGTTCCACTGAGCTTTTGAAAGAAGAAAGACACCCAACCCCTCCCCCTTACTCTGGTTACCCAAGGTTTTTCGTGCTTTCAAAATGAATGGAGCGAAGGCTGTTCTAAAGCTAAGGGGTACTCGAATTCCAAGGGGAACGGGGTTGGAGTTGAATTTCGATTATCCTGAGATGGTGGGTCTGCAGGTGACTCTGCGAGAGCGAGACTGCTTTCCGCCACTTTCAAATGAAAGGAGAGACTGAAGTCTTCCACCCCTTTAACTTAGCCTGGGGTGGGTATAAATGAAGGGACATAGACACCGCCATGGAGTGAAGGGATGAGGCAACGACACGCAGAAATACAGAAGTCTGAGCCCGTCCCTTTTGACAATTATCACTGTCTGTTCTTTAGCCTTTATTTTTAAATAAATTTTTCAAAAAAAGGAGAAGACTGAACGACTGGGCTCACAACTAGATGTGCAACCGACCTGATGGACGAGTTTATTTTGTTGTTTGTTTTATCTACAAACAAAGAAACTATAGTACTTACTGTTAATGTTGATACTCTCACTGCACATGGCAGTGTCGTTGTTGGGGCATGCGCACTTGTAACCCCCTGGTTTTATGAGGCAAAGATGGCTGCAAATATCAACGCAAGGATGAAAGGCTAAAAAAGGAAAAACAATAGCAGATTAGTATAAAGGATAGCTTAAATAGCAACATATTTTCCTACAATTTCTGACGATATCCATGGTCCTCTTAGCAACTAGTCCTTTCTAGGACTATAGACGACCAAAATGACTATACCTAACTCCCACGAGTCTCCTGTAGATCATTGGTAGAGCTTCCGTGAAGGTCGTATGTTCGACTCAAGTTGGGAGAAGTAGGATTCCCATTTCCTGAGTACGCCCGTGTCACTGACTGAAAACAAATACCGCCACGGCTTTATTAAGTTCTTTTAAATAAGCGATGAACTGTAAAAATTAATACTAAACTAAGAATAACGATCTACATAAAAACGTAGATCATGTATAAAAATACTCTACACTTTAGTTCAAATGTTCATGATGACAATTTGAAAGCGTCCTGCAATGAGTTTTCTACAAGTTTTTAAGGAGGCTCGAAAAGGTTTTTAGCCTCGCGCGCGCGTAACCCATCCACGCCATAACCGAGGTGTACGCGTCAGCTGAATGAATCAAAATGTCTATAAAAACGCGCACGTTGAACACCGGAAGTGGAAATGTAGCATAAAATCACGCGAACCGGAAATAAAAGCAAATAGAGGGCAATGAGCACTTTCTTAAATGCTCAGTCTCCATGCATCTTATTGGCCTTGATACACGCTGGAAGTTTAGTATAGGAACGGATTGTTTCGTAATAGTAATCATGCAAATCAGAAATAATGCCGAAGCAAGGTGATGAATTGATTTAAAAGACGCGAAGGAAGGTCAATCTAAATAAAGGACAAGAAGGTTAAGATTTTCCTCACACTTGTACCTAGGAGCAGCGTGTTTTCTATCTCATATGTTACTGGGCCAAGAAGGGCCGAAAGAAGAAGTTACTGTACGTCACCAGAAGTGGAGTTTTAATCTTACTTTACAATGACTTGGCAATGTTTCTGTTTCTAAAAGTGTGACATGCTTTTTCATCATACCTTGTACATCACTCGGGTTGTAAATATTGACTCCTCTTGGTGATACCTGGTCACTGATAAGTTGCACAATTGTCTTGTCTGGATTCCTACTGGCTCGCACAACACTCCCATAGAAGTCATCTATCCAATAAAAATGATGGGCATCAAGGGCAAGACCAATCGGATCCTTCAGGTGTGCGCTTTGTATATGATAAACGATCTCACTGTGTGGATAACGCAGATCGATATACTGCAAACTTGGACCTTGATTTCCCACCCAGTACAATAGATTTTCATCAACATCTATCGCCAAAGCGCTTGGACCCTTCTGGGACACCGTCGAAGGGAACTGTACCAGGACAGTTGGTTGGCTTCCATCCAGTTCTGCTCTGACGATCATTGGGGGATCTCCCCAGGCCGAGTAGTACATGTATCTAAATTTACACGGGAAAGGGGAGTTGGAAACGCATCAATTTAAACGGGTAATCAAAAAATTCAGTTTAGAACCATCCGCAGGCATATTAATTAAGTAATAATGGACGCTGTAAATAATTAACCGCTGAAATAAGAAATTCCGGGGCTCGGGAGCCCACTGTTCTGCCATCTGAGCAATTTATCACGCTGGTATCGTCGTTTCCTTGTTTATTACATGTGATACATCCTACAGTACGATTGTTACATGACACTCTTGTACACATGTAAGATCAAATGAGATGCACTCTAGCGCTATTCCCGGTTGTGGCTCTGTAGCTCAGATGGTACAGCAGTAGACTAGTAAGGGTTCGAATCCCAGCTGAGCCCCTGAATGTCCTTTTTATAAGTGGTCAGGAGTTTCCGAGTCGCATTCAAGTCATTTATTTAAAGTTCAAAGTTAAGGATAAATTCGCCAAGAAAAGAAAACGGGCCCTAGGTCTGTTTTACGTTAGGCTTTGTGCTTCTGAAGTACCTAACCAGATGGATCATTTTAAATTCACCAGTTTGGCGCAACGTTTAAACAAAGTCTTCCCAACGCGGTGTAACACTGGAGAAACTTGCATTCTGCATGTCATGGCTTAGCTTCTTCAGTCACGGATAGGGAGAAAGAGGAGGGTCGGGGGAGGGAAGAAGGGGGTAGAGAGCTACCACAAACTACGTGACTCGTTGAAAACGTTTCTCTGGGTTATCAGATGTTCATCCCTCCACAAAATCCAAAACTTCCAAATTCCAAGTCGACCCGAAACGTACGGACACCTTTGAATCAAGTTTCCAAGTAAAGAGCTCTTTGGTGCTCCGGCCATGGGTAAACAACTTACATATACATTTTTTTATGTCATGACTTGGTTTCTTCCCTAACGGGAGAAACGAGCAGGGTTTGGAGTGGTTGGGTATAGAGCAAGAGAAACGGCGTGACTTGCTGAAAACGGGTGCTGACTGAAACATAGCTGGGAACATTTTATATTGAATATTCGTATTTGTTCACTTTTCTGTTTACGTTTAGCCAGACAATACACTTTTATATTGATTCCTTGAAAAAAAATTTCATACCCTCGGCTAGGATCAATCGCCAAGCCAACCGGCTGGTGCGTGCTGCTCCGTATCAGTACTTTTCTATTCGAACCATCAAGCTTTGCAACTTCCACTGTTCCCATGTCCTTATCGGTGAAATAGATATTTCCTCCGTAGCTGTCCACAGCTAATGCTAAGGAATTGCCGACATTTTGTACAATTACTTCTTCTTGGGTCCCGTCCAAGTTGGCCCGAGCGATGTGTTTAAATGTCAAGTCGGTCCAGTATAATTTCTCTTCCGCTGGGTTCGATGCGATTGCGGTCGGGCAGGAGGCATGCTCCAGAAACACGCTGCTCGCTACATAAAACAAGTCATCTCCGCCCAGAGGAGACTTGTAAATCTCGCTGAGGTAGCACTCGGTATGCAGAATCAATGGACGGAAGATACCTGGGAAGAAAGGTACATGAAGCCACTAAACAATCTATATGGAATCTCTGATGGATGTCCTACATGTCGCACGAAGTCCTGCCTCTTACGCAAATAAGTTTGTTGTTTGTGTACAATCAACATGTCACCAATTAACTGGGAAACGATGTTTTGGCCAATTAAGGTACGGATTTGAAATGACAAAATAGTTTTCGCCTGACACTCATCTTTGGCTAACATTTCCGATTCTTCTGCAAACATACATACAGTCCTGAGTTCGAGATTTGAAAGACTTTCATCTTTAGCGTTCAATAGACATCACAAATGCCATTCAAATACTCTAAACTCTTTCCAACGTAAAATTCAAGTATGTACACACCCGGCAACCAGACACTGTTTTAAAAGTAATAACGAAATATCAAAGTTCGTAACTTTGAAGGCCTAATTTCATACTTTCCAAAGCATTCCTTTTTCTAAATTCATACTTTCCAAATCATTCCCTTCCGTTGTATTTGTTTGTTTATTTACATGTTTAACTTTGCAGGCCATGTTTTTGTTTACTTGTTGGCTTACGTTTTTACGAATTTAAAAAGTACTATTGCCGTGGAAGTAATACTCTGAAAAAAATAAAACGATTTCTAATTTAAAACCGCTGTTCCGAAAGATGTTATCGTACAGCATTTAAGGCTGAGACACTGTCTAGCTTGCTTACATATAAAATGGCCCTTACACCCAAAAAAATCGCCACTCGCTGGATTCCAGTTTCGCTTGTCGTTGATGTTTTCATTGTGGTGTTGTTTTCCACAAAAAATTCTCTGGTTGAACAACGCTTTGATTGATTTGCAAAGTTGTGCAATAATTAAGAAATAAATTCTTGCTTACATGTTGTGTCACCGATTCGTTCCATGTCCTTAGGGCACGCACAATGAGGTCCAGAAGGGGAATTTAAGCAAAGATGGCTGCAATTGGCGGCACATCCAACAGATCCTGTCAAATAGAACAACGAGCAAGAGTTACACTTGCTTAAATTATGCACTGATATAGTTTTATTATCGTTAATGGCGGTTCATTGGTATACTAGTATGTTGAATCAGCATAGCTCTTAGTCGTCGAAAAGATGAGCGCCATTCAATAGCACCAATCAGATTGAGTCTACTGTACTGGGAATGTGCATTGCTGATAAGGTCAAAGTGATCGGCCATCTTTGATACGGTGGTAAAATTTATATAAAAGCTTCAGTATTTAGAAACTTTGAGAGTGTATGAACATCTTTTGAGACAATTTACCAGATATAATTAGGATTAAGACGACTTTTGCTTTCACTATATCATGCTTAGAACGACCAATCTGTTCTCAATAGGACTAACACTGAGGCTCTCGCAAACGTATGTCTCACACGTTTTTAAAACATCCGTTGTCTCGAGGTAAACGTCAATACGATCGAACAACAGTGACTCATTGCGGCCAGGTCCGCGAGTTTTACAAGAATTACATGAGCAACAGGGAGCCAATTTTGAATTCGATTTGCCCTGACTATTTGCACGAGCAGTGCGGCGCATTGAGGTAGACAACTCGAGCAATGTTGTCTCAAGCAAAAAGCTGACTTTTATCGACACTTCAATAAACTTTTTCGTCGTCTTTCCGTCTGTTCTATTGTCTGCGTCTTTCATTTTCCGTTCGTTCTAAACTTGCATACTTATCGGTAGGTCAAAAAGAGCTTACGAGATTGACCATTGATGGCGAGGAAAGCAAAAAAATGAAAATAAATTTTGTGCAAAAGAACAGTAAGAAGACTCAAACGGCAAAAGTTGGGTCCTCCGTTTGTTCCGGGGAATCTCCGTTTGATCCGTCCGTTCCATTTTCATTTCAAGCGGTTCAACCGAATGTTTTGGTTAAATTGAAAGCACCCCAAATCAGACGGTAAGGTGATAATTTTATTGAAGCGGTTGAAAAAAGTCAGCAACACTGCTCAAGCACTCGACCCCCGTGTTAGGACCGTGTGATGACCTTTGATTTGCGTACACTTGCGCATACGGACCTGGTACAAGTGTATAAGATTCGAATATTTTCTTGGCCTACCCTGACGTATACCGAACATTATACGTACATTATACATAATGCGCTCTCCTTATATTACACGACTTTGCGTACTGACTGTGTACGACCTGGGCATGAGTGAGGGACCACATACCTGGACCGTAGGTCTGGATCACTTCCTACGTGCTACAATCAAACCTAAATACCATTTTTGTTTTCCACGGCAGAAGTTTAAACTGAGCCAAATAACACAGGACTATCTAATTAATGTTACTTTCCGGGTTAAGTACACCTGTCTATCAATCTTTGCAACGATGGCATGTTTTAACAATGTTTTTAACAAAGCGTTTTAACTCCGTGTTTCTCCCTCTGGTTGCATGCCCAGAACCTTACTGGGCCAAAAAAGAAAAGCTTGTGTAATTGAACCATATACTTCAACATAGGTTATGCACTCTAGACGTGCTTATGTTTATTATACTCGTGTAAGAGTAGCCGGATAAATATCCTTCTCCGCAGCCACCACCTATTGGCTCATTAGATCAGTCCAAGCAAATGAAAAGCAAACTTAAGAGAAAGTTGCGGGAAACCATAATAGCTACACAGTCCACATAATAGCTACAAAGTTACACAGCCCGCCTCTATTAGCTCTGCTATATGCAGGCTGTGTTGTTGTTGTTGTTGTTGTTGTTGTTGTTGTTATAGCATTAAACGAAATCATGATATACTTTAGTTTGGGACCACCGAATATTCGTCGATAAAACCGAATTAAAAGCTACAAAAGGTAAAGAGAAGATCTTTTTTTCTAAGAAACCACACTGACACTTTTTAAATTTAAAAGCATGTTTCGACAGAAACTTCTGTCATCTTCAGTTTAAATTACAAAGCACAAAGTTGAATATATAGTGTAAACCAAAATGCTTATTAACTATAAGCACAAAGGAAACATGACAATGTAAAATATTACAGAGAAA
Source organism: Pavona decussata (assembly GCF_977016875.1). Taxonomy (NCBI): domain Eukaryota; kingdom Metazoa; phylum Cnidaria; class Anthozoa; order Scleractinia; family Agariciidae; genus Pavona; species Pavona decussata. The sequence continues at coordinate 835,387 of NW_028145434.1, read as the reverse complement.
GTTTTAAATTAACATGATAAAGTTGATGATTAAGTGTAGGTATATGAATGGCTTCTTTTATCTTTAGTTGAAAGGTGGTAGGAGCGTGATCTAGGATGCTGAAACAGTCACTAGAGCATGAAGTGCGGCAATGCTCAGAATTTTGTAAGTGTTTAAAGATGTGAGAGGTCCTGTCACTGAAAATGTGCTCACGTACGCGCGTGGAAAAATGCCGGGTGGTTTCGCCGACATAGCAGGCATTACAGCTCGCACACAAAAACTTATAAACCGCACCCGCACGGAGCCCACGAGGGACAGGATCCTTCACACTGAACAGGTTACCGATTTTAAAGGATGAGAAAACTAACTTAATATCAATGTGGCTACCATAACGTTTGACAAAATGGCGAACCTTTTTCTGCGTGATAATAGAAAAAGGACCAATGTAAGGTAATTTAAAGTAAAGGGTACGTGTAGTGTCAGAGACGGAAATCAGGGTATTACCGCCATGACGAGTAAATACGAGGTAATGATTAATAGTGTTTTGAACTAGATGGACTGGAAAAAGATTCTTCTGAAGGATTTTTGTAAGTTTCGTGATGTCCTCATGAAACTCCAACCAAGTGTTGTTGATCTTATAGGCCCTGTCCACAAGCGTGCGAATGAGACCCAATTTGTAGGAATGCGATGTAAAACTCAAGTAATTGGTTAAAAGGCCCGTGAAGGTTTTCTTACGTTAAACAGTAGTGACAGGAGAATGAGTGTCATTGTTGATCAAGACATCTAAGAAGGTATCCTGTGATCTATTTCCTTTTCCATAGTGAGCCTGATGTTGGCATGCCTAGAGTTAATATAGTTGAAAAATAGTAACGCTTGATTCTCCGAATGAAATAAGCAAAAGGTATCATCAACATAACGTCGATAAAACAATATCTCGGAGTCCTGGAAATTTTCCAGCCATAATTTTTCATGATGACCCATAAATAAATTAGAAAGAACAGGGGCGAGTGGGGAGCCCATAGCTACACCAACTATCTGGTCGAAAAAGGAATCCTTAAATAAAAATTGGGTCTGAGCGGTGGCATACGGAAAAAAGGGTCTTAAGTTAGGTGTTGCTTAACTTAAGATCAGGGTTGCCGTCCAAAATGTATTTGACCACTAGGTCAATACATTCTTCAAGAGGTATGTTAGTAAAAAGACTCTCCACGTCAAAGGAAACCATAACTTTACCATGCATAGTTAAACCTTGAATATCCTGGACAAAGGTAAAAGTGTCAGAGGCGCAATGTTCAGTTGGAAAAAAAACCTTCAGGGGCCTTTTAACCAATTACTTGAGTTTTACATCGCATTCCTACAAATTGGGTCTCATTCGCACGCTTGTGGACAGAGCCTATAAGATCAACAACACTTGGTTGGACTTTCATGAGGACACACGAAACTTACAAAAATCCTTCAGAAAAATCTTTTTCCAGTCCATCTAGTTCAAAACACTATTAATCGTTACCTCGCATTTACTCGTCATGGCGGTAATCTCCCGGTTTCTGTCTCTGACACTATACGTAACCTTTACTTTAAATTACCTTACATTGGTCCTTTTTCTATTATCACGCAGAAAAAGGTTCGCCATTTTGTCAAACGTTATTGTAACAACATTGATATTCAGTTAGTTTTCTCATCCTTTAAAATCGGTAACCTGTTCAGTGTGCTGGATCCTGTCCTTCGTGGGCTCCGTGCGGGTGTGGTTTATAAGTTTTTGTGTGCGGGCTGTAATGCCTGCTATGTCGGCGAAACCACCCGGCATTTTTTCACGCGCGTACGTGAGCACATTTTCAGTGACAGGACCTCTCACATCTTTAAACACTTACAAAATTCTGAGCATTGCCGCACTTCGTGCTCTACTGACTGTTTCAGCATCCTAGATCACGCTCCTACCACCTTTCAACTAAAGATAAAAGAAGCCATTCATATACCTACACTTAATCATCAACTTTATCATGTTAATTTAAAACTTTCTCTGTAATATTTTACATTGTCATGTTTCCTTTGTGCTTATAGTTAATAAGCATTTTGGTTTACACTATATATTCAACTTTGTGCTTTGTAATTTAAACTGAAGATGACAGAAGTTTCTGTCAAAACATGTTTTTAAATTTAAAAAGTATTGGGTGGTTTCTTAGAACATCGACATATCTGCTACTATCCAGACCTTTTGGCAAGATCTTTTTGTGTAGTAAGATCTACCGAGGGAATAAGTGGAGTCCAAGTCATACTCATAGTTTAGGGAACGTGGATCATGTTACTTTCAAAGGGCTTATTTTAAACACCGCATAAAAACGTCACGCTATAGTGCTACATCAAAGGACACTAACCTGTGATATTAATGAAGTCCATGTCATACGAATCTATGCCCATGGGTTGGTCTATCAAGTCGATCACTTTGGAAACATTTCCAGGGCCTCCGAGAACGGCACTATATACTCCACCATCCCATTTGCCTTCTCCTCCTGCATCCGTCAGGTATAAGGTATTGCCGAGTATGGTCAGCTCTATCGGATCAATCACTCCATTGGAAATAAATGGTATACTAAAGCTGCCGCTGCTGCCACTGCCCAGTTCAATGTAATAGACTTCCCCAGAATCGATAAAGTACAAACGACTCATATGGGCAGCGTAATGATGCACGGTCAGCCCAGCTGGATATGAGAATTCCGACAAATCCAGAATGACAAGTTGATTTGTGCCATCCATGTCAGCTCGTTCTATGCGTGGTGGATATCCATTGCTTGACCAATAAATGTACCTAGAAGGAAGGTAATTATTACATACTTTTAGACACTCGTGAGCGAAGACATTTAATTAGTCCCTGTAAATCCTTACTACTTAGTTTTACCACAGTCAAGACATTTCTAGAAGATTTCATTACAGTGACGTCATGCCATTTCAAGCTATTTCTTTAACATCATCCAGATTAATCATGTTTTAAAAAAATATTTTAAAATGAGAAATATGTAAAGCTACATAGGCAGCACTTTCCAACTCATCTGGGGTACTTTTGACTACTTTTTTACATGACTAAGACCAGGGCCGGGTTGTTCGAAACCCTATATATTAACGCTAATCCAAGATTAAAAGTTAACCGAGGTTTTCGTCTCCATCATTAAAAATGATTTTAAAGGCTCATTTTAAGCTAATGGTAAAGAAAGGTCTAAGGTAAAACTTAGGGACAAAAATCTTTTGGACGAATCCTTATTGATTGGTAAATATACTCGAATCAACGTTCACGTTAACCCAGGATTAGCTTAATCGGGCTTTCAACAACTGGGCCCAGGGATTACTGGCCATAAAAGGCTTTGCATCAGAATCTATTAAATAATGTACAAACCCGTTTTTCAGGTCCAGCGCTATACCCTCTGGCCAAGGTGTCGAGATCAAACTAGTGCGATGCATTCCATTTATGGTAGCAACATCGATCCTATCTCTTAGACTGTCTGTGAAATAGATGTTTCGAGTGACGTAGTCAATTGCAATTGCTAATCGATGGGCTGTATATACTCCATTGATAATGGTCTCATCTGCGGTTCCATTAAAAAAGGATCTTCGTATTATTCCAAGAGCACTTTCGCTGTAGTACACAACTTTTTCAACAGGATCAAAGCCTACAGCTGTGGGGCTAACTCGATGATCAATAGGAAGAAGGGCAGGCGTGGGGGAATCTGCCTCCATGTCAACTTGATACAAAACACCCCGCTTGGATTCTGCAAAGAGGAGGCCCTTCTTGGTATCTGTTGATCAAGATTTTTAACACATTGGTTTCCTTGTGATCACTGCAGACGCTCGACTAGTGAAAAATGGCTTATAGATCGCAGCATTCATATGAGAACATAAACGTAAGTATTGAGGTAACTACAGCGATCGTTGAGACAGTATTGATTGAAGATGAAGGATTGGTTAGTTAAAAATATAAATGGAGTTGCAGTGACTCTTCCGGCACTCCAGTCCGGCACTCCACTCCGCAAACTACGACACAATTTACAGAGACTGAAAATCCCTTTCTACCATACAGACGATCCATAAAATTTTAGCTCAAACTTTCCCAACGAAAGGCCCGGTGCCACTTTCTTGAGATGTCTATTGATTTGCTTACACACGCAGCCGAGAAATAAACTTTCTTAATGTGTGGAGGATCAATGCACTTACACGAGCAACAAATTTCAACTGCATACGTAACTTCTACGGTCTCTAACCTGTAACATCTTCTATAAGCAGTTTATACATATCAGTGAGATTGCATGTACATGCGTTTCTATTATAAAATCTGGTAACGTTCGCATCCTGTCAATGAACGAGAGAGTTGCAGGGGCGCCGCTCATCTCCCGTTTTCGGAATATCAAGCAACTATAAGGGTAACCACCGTGTCACAGATGAGTGGTCACTGCCTTGTAAGTTACTCGCAGCATTATTATAGGATTTCCTAACTATTCGGCTGTACCCAGTTGTACGTCGTAGGAAGGGGATATAACTAATGGGGAAGTACACTTTATATGACGGACCGAAGCGTACAAAGGTAGAACTGCAACTAAACCACCAGGCCTATGGTTGTTAAGACCGCGACGGCGAACACTTGGCCATCAGTTCTCTAAAGTGGCTACTGTTAGGAAACTTAAACAGTGATGACGACGAAATGGTTTTAAGTCGCAAACACTGGCTCTCCATGCGTTATGCACTCTGGTGCATTCTTTTTTGTTGGGGGGGGGGGGGGGCTTACTCCGCAAAACAACAACGTCAAATGACCACATTCAATGATTTATGGAGAATTTGAATGTATGATGATTGACTTTTCTTTCTTTTTCTCAACTTAAAGACGTTAGCTAACGGAGAGTTCGGCCACATTATACAAAATAAATCAGTTGGAATTATCGCGAACTGATTTTTTTACTTTCGTTTTTGTTAGAGTCGTCGTCGTCGCTGCTTAAGGTCGCGTATTACCATGGTCGTGAAACAGTTTTATAGATGAAAACATGTGAATACCGTAAGATGGTAGAACAGTATCGTTTGCTTGGCAAATGACACCAGCAATTTCAGTGTTAAAACAGTTATGATTCTCCCATCCACCATGTGGGCAGTCTTCAATGCTGGATTCATTCCCCACGCAATCTAAATCGTCAAGCAAAATCTCTCCGAGTCCTTCTCCATAGGCACTGGACGTTGGGGCGGCAAGAGCACCACTGTAGTTAAGCATGCGACAAATAACGGCTGCGTCCTCAAGGTCCCATCGATCGTCACAAATTGTGCCCCATTCACCTCTTTGTTCTCCTGCCTGTTCCCCAACATGGAAGATCTCTACCCTGCCTTCATTTGCACTCGTTCCGTCAGCAAGGCGAACAGTCGTATCTGATTTTAACGTAAATAAAGCGACCCACATTAAAGTTAAGAACAAATATACCTGTCTTATTTTCATTGCCTCTATATAACACCTTGGTTTGCCACATGGAAATTCACGTGTACGTAAAAGCCACTGGAGTACACGAGTTCTCAAAGTCAACCAGTTATTGCTTTAAAAAATCACGACTTACACTGGAAACACATTGTTTTGCTCTACCTGGGTCACATTTCAAAATGGCACACTAAGCTTAGCTACCATGTTAGAAAGGGTGGTACCTGGAATCACTATGGGCTTTGGTATGCAGTACACTCCAGCATCGTTAGAATGAGTGCACACATCATGGTGGTTTCCCCATCCACCATGTGCACATTCGGCCAAAGAAGTCTCGCTCCCAGAGCAGTGGACACTATCCATCCATATGTCTTCCCACCATCCAGATCCATAAAATGCACAACATTGCGTTGACCAGGCGCCCTCAAAACCCAGCATCCTACAAACCACATGCGCATCCTGTATGTCCCAATCGTTATCGCAGACTGTGCCCCACATACCATTGTACAAGACTTCTACCCGACCGTTGTTATTTGCAGTACCATCTTGCAGCCTTACAGTGATATCTGTGAGTGGATAACAGAGAAAGCTACCTTATTACCTTTCAAGAATTTCTAGACATTGAAAAGTCATTATCATCTCATATTCCCTTTTTACCAAAAGATACAGACAAGGACGTTGTTTCAAGTTTGGTACCAGTTTTAAGGATTTTCGGGCTGAGAAAGGTAAGTTTGTAAGTACGTCTTCCTCGAGTCTTTCCATGGAGTTGACCAGAGAATCCGAAACCTTGACCTTTTCGAAATAAATTTGATTGACTTGGTTGACCTTTTTAAATTGTTCGTTATAGTTAAAACTGGAGAAAAAGGTAGCGAGGAAATCAAACTATATAAACATCCTATTTATAGCTTATTTCCTTTACATATATATAAAGGTACATTTTACATTTTATTAACACATGGCACTTAAAAGGGAACCCCAATGACCAAACAAACCGCCGATAATTTAAGGACGAAAAATTGCTTGCTTGCAAAGCAACAAACATGTTTTTTTTTTTCTTGCCGAAAAACTTCAGTTTTCGAAGTTGTTGGGAATTAAATGGGCCCAAATCAATTTTGCTGGCTGGAAATATCCTTCTCACTATAAAAGCTTGCTGGCAAGAACAACTCTATAAAGCTTAGCTCGCTGGCAGTGAGGAGCGGCTCTTCTTTTCCCACGCTAGTTAATTTTTAAACGCAAAGTACTCCACTGTTGCGTAAGTGTTATCAAACACAATTATAGAGCTTTCTGAAAAATATTGTCGTTGAGCACTCCTGTTGTTTTATACCCAAACAATTTTACCAACAATAAACCAACGAATTTTTGACTTACAAAAGACGGATCTAAACGCAACATCGCGGCTTAACTAACAAACGACCAATAACTTCTCGACTTCACTGACCAGTCAGGTCGATAACAGAGACATTTATGCCATCTACTGTAGTTCCACAATTTGCTTGACTCTGATGATACTGCCACTCAGGTAGCCGAAACATCAGTCAATGACACCTTAAACATGCCTTGTCAGGACTACACTCACCCGGATGATCATAGTTTACATACTTATGAAAATACGTACAGTTATTGTAATTTCTTGCAATTGAAATTATCTTTTCATGGTTTTAATTGTAAGGCTAGTTGTGCACGACTAAAGTTCCTTGACAACATTCCATGTGCTGCTTCTAGTTCCGGTTATCAAAGTCTCCTAGTATGAACATGACCTGTTGGGTCGGCCGACGGATGATCAGCCTTTGGCCGATTACAATCCTATCTCACGCGTGTAGGCCTCAGGCAAATGACATGAAGAGGCCCATATTAACCACAAGACGTGTCAAGGAAAACTTGCTCGTGTGGAACCGAGGTGAATTGTAATGATCTCATATCATCTCAGCCGAATTAGAATACTTCTTAGAAATGATTTAGTTAACAGGCTTAGTTAATTTGGGAGAATGTGTTCAATTATTTAAAAATCTTTTAAATAATACTTACGTTTTGGATGCCCTACTGTTGGCTTAGTTTATTGGGGAGAATGTGTTCTATTATTTTAAAAACCTTTTAAACATTACTTACTTATTGGAGGTCCTACAGTTGGGGATGTAGCTGAGAGAAAAAGGAAAATAACGAATTAATAAAGCGACTGACACTACTTACTTCCTTGTCTTATTTTCACTTTGAATTGTCTGTTTCTAAAGAAACGGGTTCCACTATAACCACTTACCCGTAAGTAAACCCAATTTTTTCACGCCGCGGCGCTGGAGGGACCCCTGAAAACCGCCTTGGGGAGTTGGGTTACCATCATCATATCATTATAATTAGTTGGGATTAGATTGATTTTTGTCCACTCGCCACGCGAAATGTGTGGCTTGACAGATTACCAATCTCCCCTCTTAGCTTTTGTCTAGAATGACCAGAAGCATATATAGGATATTTGAAGGGTTGCCGAGTCTCAATTTTTATAGGGGAACTTAAGCAACGATGACGGTTATTGCAACCAACACTTGACTTAAAAATATAAATTCACGTCACTTGAACTACTTCGTGATTATTCCAACTCGTTCAACTTGTAGAAAAACTTATCAGGAACGTACAGGGGGATTGTTTTAGCTCATTAAGTCTACTGTTTTGTATGTTTTTGTTGCTTAACTTTTGATCGACCTAATTGGTCTGGTTGCCACAGGATATAACCCATTATATCTTGCCAGAGAAATAGTGTCTAGTCTTTCTACAAAAATGAAATCAGGAGGATCTAGCTACATTTTTTGTTTGGTCGTTTTAAATAAAACAGTTATTCTACTCGGGCCTGGGTCCTTGGATGATGGGTCTAAATTATCATAGCCCACTGTAGCTATCTTTTGTCTCGTATCCAACGTGCGCTCGTGAAATAATTGTTAAATAAACGACCTGGGTGTTCTGGGTCATTTATTTGTCATTTATAGGACCCAGGTATTCTTAAATGGCGCTGGTCATTTAGTAGTGATTTGTAAGGAATTTCAGCTAAAAAGATGACTAATTTTTTTACAAACTCTAGTTCGAGACGTATAATATCGACATGACACGAGGCAGGCGGATCCACCATAACTGTGGCTTTACCTAATGCACAGGCTAGTAGCACGTTTTACACAACATACCGTTTGCTGCAGTGGGAATAGAATCGTTTTTGCATACAACGCCCACATCTTCATAGTGGTCGCAGTTGTTCATACCCCATCCTCGGTGTCTACACTCCATCAACGAATTCTCAGTTCCTCGGCACTTTAAATTGTCAAGCCATATGCTTATATCATCACTGACTACGTCATACTCAAACGCAGGCCGGAACACTCTATCAGCCGCAGTGTGATTAAGCATTCGGCAGACAACTTTGGCATCTCGAAGGTCAAAATGATCATCGCAAACAGTTCCCCATCTACTGCTTCCAACGAGCCTCACTTCTAAGCGTCCTTCCAGACTAGACTGTATGTTGCCTTTCATGAGACGGATTTCAATCGCTTAAATAAGAAAAAAAATTGACGTTATCGCCGCAGCAGAAAAACAAGGCAGCAAAAACCTTTGCATTGTGATTCTATAATTTGATTGGAGATAATGCCTTTTAACCCACTAACAGGTGATTGGACGTCATATTAAAACCTATTCTAAGTAGTTCAACGTGACAAACGGCCGAAACCTTTTTATCGTTTCTGTACTCTGAAAATATTTGGAGTATAACTTTTCTCTTTTGATAGGATGCTGGTCTATCGCAAGTTTATCCTATCCAAGGTCAATTCTCCAAAATGGAATGTTACATGGAGTATTTTAATGGAGAAGCAAAAGCAAAATTTCCAAAAGCTCATTTTATCTAGAGGCGGATATAGTTTTGTTTGGTGGACGCGAATAAAAGGTTTTAGCTTTGCTGCTTTAGGATCCTAGTAGAAGTTATAAAAGTAACGGCCTTTTCTTCGATTAACGCCCACCAAAAATCAACTTAATCCGTCCGCCTTTTTTTGAGGTCGTGGGTTGCGTGTTTAGCAAGAGCTGAAAGACCTTCTTTCATCTAACAAATCGACGGCAGTTTTCTATGGTCTATACTCTTACAGAACATAAAATGACGTCAAAAATGTTCAAAACTCAAGTGGAACCACGAGCCGCAGGCGAATGGTTTCACTGCCAAGTTTTGGACATTTTATGCCGTCATTTTACGGTCTATAAGAGTATAGACCATAGAAAACTGCCGTCGATTTGTTTTTTACAATAACATGGAAAAAGTACAAGCGGAATTGGCTATTTTTTTTCGTTGAGAAAGAACGCGCGTTACATCTGACGCCATTTTTATTGTCTGTACTCTTATAGACAATAGCTACGAGCCAATCAGCGCGCGGAAATTTGGACAGTAATTGTAAAAATGGAGTTAACTTTTATTTTGATGGCGGAAAATGGTTGTTGTTCTTTTTTTTTTTTTTTTTTTTTTTTTTCAAGCTTACCTTGAATAGGTGGCCTTGTAGTCGGTGCAGAAGCTATAAAAATAATGAAGAACATGAATATTATGTAAATCGTCTCATACTACAAATCTTATGTTTTGGTTTTGTTTTACCGCGCTCTGTGGTTTGTTAGCAAAATTTGCACAACTTTCTCAAGGGGGCAATACACCTAAATTTGAATGAAATTTGAAGAGGTTTTAAGAAGCCATAGAGGAAAGAAAGTGATTTTTGGAACACTAACAGACAGTTGATACCCACGCAAGAGCACCCCAGGTTGCTAGTGGACTAACTTGGTATCTGTCTATTAATTATTAACTAAAAATTCTAATTTTAAATGAAAACTTCACTAAATCTTCAATATTTCTTATTTCTCTTAATTTTACCAATCCTTCAAGAAAAATTATCTCCTCCCAAATATACCCAAAAATCACAAAACACCCCACAATACAGATTCACGGGATGAGTGTAGAGTTTTTGGATTGCTTGAAACGTGAACGAGATATTTCCATTAAAGCCATGTCAAGTGGCGGAAAAGTAGCGTTTAGGTAGAATCCCCCCTGAAGCAATGAGATGCAAAACCAATCGTGTGTTGGTGCGGCAACACTTACATCGATTTGCTTCGAATTCTAATTGGCTCATTACGCTGTCTGCGGCTGTTGTGCTAAGTCAGTATTACCTTGCCTTTGATTTTACGGCACTCAGTTGAAAACCGTTCTAAGACCTGGGAATTACAACTATTCAAAGCCACCTCATATTTGTCAATAGTAATTTCAAGGATCGTGTAAAGCGGATTATGACACCATCGTGGGCTCATAATTTGCACACACTTCACTCCAGTATTACAGTGAAAATACCCTAAACTGAAAAATTGGTCAATTGGAGCGATTTGGAAAAACATTTTATCGAAACGTTAAACGCTAAAAGATTCTTTAAAAACATTTTAAAAACTCTAAAAGCGGACGACGTTTCGGCGTTACTCTACGCCATTATCAAGAATATATTAAGACTTAACACTTTCGTTTCTTTTTCTATTGGTTCGTTTTGTTTTACTTTGGGTAATATACCCATAGGACACACAAATATTTTATTGTTTTACGTCTTTATATATTTTAAAATAATTTAAATCTGAAACGTTTACAAACGCCATAGGCACTTCGTATAAAATCGTAACCATTGAACATGAGATGCACGCTGACAATGAAGATTGTTAGCTGATTTATATTTACTAATGTGTGTAGATTAATAGTATATACTCCTCATACCGTTGCAGGTTTTGTTGTCTGGTAATAGCACATAGCCATTGGAGCATGCGCAGGTTCCACCAGTTGGAGTCAATAGACATAGATGACTACAGTCTACATTTGTTTTGCAATCTGCCATTCCTGGAAATAGGAAACAAGCTTTACATTATCAAAGGGATAATTTAAAAAAATTCAAACAAAAATAAGAAGTAAATTACAACTTTGACATTAAACATGAGAAGTTATTCAGATAGCTTAATACCTTTTAACGATGATATAAAAAATGCCTTCTTTTGATTTCGTGTTGTTGATTCACGTTCTCTTCTCATTTATCTGTGGTAGGCATGTCTGTCTGTCCGTCTCAATGACTATTTACCTATCATTTTCTGTCTTTCAATTGTTTGTCTGTCCTTGTGGCTAGTCTTTAATTGTCTGTCTGTCTGTCTGTCTGTCTGCCTGCCTTTTTCTGGAACGTTTGCATCTACTTGTACGTCCACTATAGACAACGCCTATGCGCATGCACACCCCTGTGACTATCTCTCTATTCCTATTCTTCTTTCACTCCTTTGTTTTTTTCTACCTTATTATAGCAAATTAACAATGCACTTTATTAACGCGATTTTACAAAATTCGCGTTAATTTAATGTATCTTAATTAATGTCGATGTAAATTTAATGCACGCTATTTTACAACACTGTTATTTTGAAGCGCCTTTATTTCATTACAAAACCTTATTAGTTTATGACTCCTCCATTGGCTCTTCAGAGTCACTATCTTTTGAATTGATAGGGTCTATTAGACCTCAAAACCAAATTTTCGGCTTTAAAAAAAACTTAGAAAACATCCGTGCACTTGCCTTGGAAGGTTTTATTGACGGAAGCCAAAGCGCAGTTTGGCATTCAGAAATGTAAAGTGCGAGTTTGCAGAATTATGAAAATCGCAGTAAATAAAGCAAGACGCTTATCGAAAAATTCGCGTTAATTTAATGCATGTAAACCTAACTTTTGCAAAATTCTCGTTAATTTAGTGTAACGTAAATTTCCTTCGCGTTGTCAACGTGTATTGTTAATTTCCTATAATAAGGTAATCATTTGGTATATTTTATTTAATTACAGAGGTCAGAATCATGAAAATAGCTCGGGAAATAACCAACCCATACATACCTTGAGGTTCCCTCGAAGAATCGTTCAGAGCGATACCGTAGATCTTCTTATTTGTCAGCCATCCCATATTTCTATAATGCTCGTTGGTACTGATACGAACCCTCTCGATGCTACGGCTGTTAAGATCACTAGCGTACAGCATATCGTCATACAAAGTCAGGCTGAATGAATGCAGATTCACACTTGTAAACACTTTAAACTCCTGTTTATTTGAGCCGTCCAGCTCGATGTGTTCAATCATGTCATCAGAAAAATATCCGGCATCAACCCAATACAGCAGATCAGATTGAAAATCTATCACCAATGAGTTTATACGAATTTGTAGGGAATCAGTTTCATAACCATCCACTATGACTCTCCTTTCTTTTCCCGCGAGGGTGGCTCGTTCAATCTTAGGGAAGTCCCATCCTCGTTCTGACCAGTACATGTAGCTGAAAAGTAAGTAAAATCCACATATTTTAACTAAATTTAAAAACAAAAGAAACTAACCTCAAAGGCTCAAAGAGACGAAAAGACAAATGATTCTTTAGAAATTTCAAATGTCCCTTACTCCCGAACAGGGTTGTGTTACCAGAATCGCCAAATATTTTCTGATATTTTGCTACGTGTATTACCTTCCCTAAGTAGTCGTGATTTAGCCAACCTACGACCTTTAGCTCTTAGTCTTTATTTATTTATTTATTTATTTATTTATTTATTTATTTATTTATTCATTTATTTTTTTTTCATTAGGTTTAGAGGAAGGGCTAGGGACCCGTTTAATTAATACATTTTCTTCATGTACATAAGGACGTCACCCGTTAAGCTTATTGGGAAGACGCTTGGTCCAAGCCTCAGACAGGCAGCTCGCCTCGCTCGATAAGTGCGATTAGGCTTGGGAACGAGGTTGCTGATCTACAACTTTAGGCCATTGACTACCAAAACAACAGTAGGATGTCTTGGCAGACAGGAATCATATTTGTCATTGATTGTGGTGATTACTATTGATTGCGTCGTTTACTTATTTCATTAGTTGACAACACCCATGTAAACAGCACTACTCACCCAGTGCGAGCATCCACAACAATTGCCCTGGGATTAGCAATATTTTCCCAGATGAGAGTCTTTCTGTGAGATCCATCAATGCGGGCAACCTCAACTGTCTCGTGCATGTAATCCGTCCAATAGATAAGACCGGTCTCCCATTCAATGGCCATGTCATCTACTTCGCCCAAACCGGTCAAGATAACTTCTCTAGTCGACCCATCTGTGAGGCGCAATCTGCTGATAGTTGAAGGATTGCCATACTCGCTCCAGAATAGCCATCCCTCTCTCACATATAGGGCCAGGGACCTCGCATCGGTCAGACCAGAAACCACCACTCCCTGTTCTGAAAACTTGTCAATATCTATGTATCTGATGCTGTCGACATTCGCAAAGAAAATGAGTGGAGCGGCATCGGTCTCTGTGGAAATATGATTTGTACTGAGTATTATCATCCCAATCGGTTATACCGCGACATGCGAAGCCAACAAGTGAAACCCAAGTGAGATATTTTTCTGGTTTATAAAAGTAGCTGACATCAATCCCGCACACGAAGTCTCAGGCTCTTTGGCCAGCATTTGGTCGCCTGGAGGGACTCTGGGGAAGTTGAGAAAATTTAATATATATTAATATATTAATATATATTAATATATTTTTTTATTGGCTTCCCGGTTAATGGCTACAGTAGCCCGGAGTCTCTCAAGGTAACCAAAAGCTGGCCAAAGAACCTAAGGGCACTGTCTAAGAGAGAACAATGTCAAATACAGTTGAAATAAGCTCGAAATCTATTCGGGACAGTATATGTCCCTATACATAACGCACCAACTTAAGCCCGATTACAAGCCGCTGTTCGGTAAAACGAACCCGCACTCCTCCCTCGGGGAGAATCCTGGACTCGATAAAAAACAGCGGAAACCAATCCTAAGATAACGGAAGAATTTCCAATTTGCTTAAAACATTGATATTTTATCACAGTAAAAAACTGATTATCGCAATAATTTGCGCCCAACACCGAGCAAAGGGACCTATATGTTTAGTAGTGATCCTGATGTCCCTTCTTTGAGACAATTGTTTGGAGGAGTGTAATCGACGATGGAATATTGCCGACAACTATATGTGGTTTGCCGAAACAAAGGACTGGAATGAATATAAGAGTCACCCTCAAGCAGGGAAGAAAAGAAAAGGGGGCGAGCTGCACCGTTTGCAACGTCTTACAATGGAACAGAGGAACGAACAACAGATCAATGTTCCCAGCAGATGCAGGTTATCAGGGCCCAGTGAAGATAAAGCTTTTGAAGGCTGTAGCTCTACTGAAGAAAAATGGTTAGATTTTTGTTTGCGACAATAACAAATATCTTGAAAGCAGATAACTGAATTATGTGGCGTGCTCAGGCAGTTGAAGGGGAATTCAGGATTCCGGGAGGCTTTTCGGCGTCATATACTAAAGGCGTAGGAATTATGTCGCTTGTTGTAAACAGCATCAAGGAGCTCTTCTTTGATCCACAGCAAACCTTCAGAAACTGTCAAAATGGACCAAAAACGCTGGAATGGTATACTCAGAATAGACTAACCTTAACTAAACGTAGGCGTCGCGACTATCAACTTGCGAGTTTAATTTACCTCAGCTGGGAATAGACCAAAAGGAACTGATTGTGCATGTGCAACTCTGTTAATTTTTTTGACTGATGATTTCCGGTTGTTTGGCGTTGGAGCAAATTCGTCCCTTGACAAATGGATGAGGGGGTTATTTTCTATAGAAACTGTGGTTTTGCGTCGGTGGGGAGTAGAAACGAATGTTTGGTCTATCAACAAAGTAAAAGTAACTTGGCCAGCTCTCTTCTTACCTTTAATTTAGTTATCAAATCTGTTGATAAAACAAACATTCGTTCCTTGACACTTGCGACGGGCTTCAAGTCTAAACTAATTGAAAGCCCTTGAAATAATAGTCCGCCGTTTAATTGCCTTTTAATCTTCTAAACAGAAAGCTGATTATTGTGCAGAAACAAAGAAAACAAACAGCACTTTAATCAGTGGCTAGGTTTTTTTGTTAAGACAACTGAATGCAAAAGAATACGCTAGAAGTTATATTGTGAAAGCTGCCATGGCGACTGAATTCTAAGGATTAAATACTTAGGTCATGCATTGTGTCCTAAACCAACCTTGCACAGACCAATGTCCAACAAAAGTTACCCAGATTAGTAAACATCGCAAAAACAGCGGGCTTAGCGTCTCCGACCAAACCATGACCAGCAAATGCTGAAAATAAAACATAAACAAACTCATTACTCAATCAGTCCCAACATTGACTCAAGGCAAGTTTGCTTGCTTGCTCACTCATACCCTTCTATCTTAAGAAAGCATTTCGCTTTACAAATATGTCTCGGTTTATTTCATACAATCGAGGTTTTCTTGTGATCACATTTATTAAAGCGACCTCCCATATGACCAAGGCAGGCCTTGAATACCTCATTCAGTTTCAACTACAATACAAAATAATGATATGTCTAGTAAGCAGCAGACTCTCTAAAACAAGCCCCACGATTAGGGGTTTGCTCCAGCCACTGTTAAGACACCCTCAAGCTCCGAGATCAAAATGCATATTCTCCACATTGTTCTAGCTTTTTGATGGTCCTATACAGTAGAAGGAATTTGTTAAGACAGCAAGACAATCAGTTCCTTTATCCTCGGAACCTGTACGGTGAAACAAGTAGTCACATTTGGAGCTTAAAGGGTTATAACATACAATAAGATAAGAGAACTATCACGTTCAGGATATCTCTAATAAAAAACTAGTTATAAAGGTAACCACGTAATAAAAATAAAAATATATCCGTGTAAGCTGAGAAGATCTAGTAGGCTATAAAGAACAAGAAAACGAAAAAAGAAAAAAACTTTTCTTATTTTTTCCCTTTTGATGTATACTCATTAGCAACATTACCACAGATGAAAACAAAGGATAATAAAAATTGAACCAAGAAAATTAAAAAGTGAACAGCAGCACCTACGGCCGACAGACAGAAAAAAATAGTTTTTCATACGCGTCAGCTTTTGACAGGGGAAATGACTTTTCCGTTTTAGAATTCCATATCAGTAAATTGGTTGTGTTTCACTCTGCAGTTTTGTAACTCACAATTTTGAACTGAAAACCAAAAAAGTAAATATACAGTTGCGGGCCGAGGGAATTAACGATAATTTATTCGAATAGACAAATGCGTCAAATTTCCCAGTGGCCGACCCACTCGAAAAAGACTTCATTGGCCTAGCACTCTTTGTCTATTGTAACGTTACTTAAGGGAAGTTATGTTTTTATCAAGAGAAGTTATAAATTTCGAAGCAAATTCCAGAGTCTTGACACATTCATCTGGTTGGCCTTTTAGTATCTGAAAATTATATCGTGCATGTAATCTTCCTTAAATTGTTTTGCATTTATCTTAGGTTTAACTAAACGTGGGGAAACATGCATGCGACAAAGCAGCGCTTAGCCATTTTCGAGATAAACGGAGTTCCAAATCATAGATTTGATAAATTTTGTTAATAAAAGGACAGACGAATAACAAATATTTTATACCTAGTACTTTTATTCCAATAGTACACTTCATAACAGGCGGTTCTGTCGGAACCTCTGATTTTTCAGAGTGGAGGCTGCATCTCTGACCATTTTACGCTTATTTACCGGCCGGCTGAACGAGTATTTATGTTCGGGCTAAAGGTATCCGCTCCTTGTACAAACGCGATCTGGTCGTTCGAGAAAGTAAGCCATGAAGTAAGCCTAGCAAAGTAAAATCTAACGCGCTAAGCGCATACATCAATAACATACAGAATATCTGGGAGTCTTTTAACTCTGTCGTATCTCACCTGGCCTCGCCGATCGGCCCTTTCAGATGAAGGAAGGGCAAAAAACGACATAGCATCCGTACAAACTCGAGCTTGTTCAAAAGCCAGGCAACTCACACAAGACGGATGAATTCAGTCCTGGAATTTTACATGCATTACATTTTAAAGCAAACCCTTATTAACAGGCAGTGCTCAACAAAGAATGCAGTGATGCGTGGTTAATGTCGCAGTAATAACAAACGCAAAGTGTTTTAGCCAACAATGAAGCTAGACTCAAGCACAATTTAACAATACGTTCCACTTTACTCATTTATTTATATATTATAATTCACAAAGGTTTCCCATCACTGTGGATTTGCATGTGAAAAATTAAAAATACAAGAAAAAAAGCGGTGCTTTTATGTTACAAAAAGAAATAAATAATAATGAATATACAAAATCAGTGGGAGAGACTAAAATAGTTCGTCATAGCGGATTTGAAATCGTCCACAGATGGCTGATCTAATAAAAAAGAAGGCAGAATGTTCCATTCTTTTAAGGTTCTGGTAAAGAAGTTGTATTTGTAGGTGTTACTGTTACTGTCGCATCAAATATCTGACCGCATCCATAAGTGAAGTCAAAATAAGAATCTAATATGCCCTCCGTTGGTGCCATTCACCTCTCGATCTGACGTGCGTTGTTCGTCGTTTTTAGGGAGACGGCGTGGCCCAGCGGTTAGGGCGCCGGGGGTCCCGGGTCCCGCCCTCGTCCACGCTTGGCACGCCTCCTGCCAGTTGGAATTTTTAACGTGTTATGTTTGATTTGATTATTTTTTTGTTTCTCGTTGTTTTCGAGTGGAATGCCTGCAAACTTAGCCTTTTCATATAACTTCCATAGAAAATGGTACCCTTTCATATGCCTACCGTAGGAAAACTGCATCTCTATTCGTTGGGTCTGTCCTAGACCGCTAGATATTTTAACTGGTCCTTTTAAAAAACTAAATGACAGTCTTCGCTACTCTCAGTTTCTATATTTCAACCCGTAAAATCCCTTCCCATTTACATACCTGCCGTCTGAAAAAGGTACCCCTTAGTGGTAGCCTCCCCATATAGTCCATGATAGGGAGATCTACACCTCCCCCCCCCCCCCCCCCACAACTCCCCCACATTCGATGCGACCAGACTTTGCGTAGCCGGAAGTCAAAATATGACTTTTACCAGCATAGCCTTGTGAACAGGCAGCAAAGTAATTCACTGAAAACAACTAACCAAGCACCGCTCCACCCTTCCACCCTAAAAACGTGACGTTATCTAAAATATTGATTCAGCTTAGTCACATCGTTCGCCAGATCCATACGAGACAACTTCTAAATTCCAATTCGATCTGGAAAGTGTCCCCAATAAGTGCTCCGCGCTGAATACATTGACACTTAAATAAAGTGATTTATTTTATCTATTTAGTTTTTTTTTAACTGACAAACATAACCCTCTCGTTTCTAGCATCACACGACCACATATTGTTTTATACGGAACTGGAAATAAAAGACATTGTTTCGAAAAACATAACTGAATGCGCTTCTTCTCAAATGACAGTCCAATGCATCGCCGATTTCAGAAACACGCAAAATCTCAATCCGGCAACACTGATTCGTTTCCTATGAGTCAAGCATCTTTTCAGATATATTTTTTCGCCCACGTGTGCCGGAACCAACGGAGAAATAATAATGCTTGTCGTTTGTTTTTGTTTTTTGTTGTTGTTGTTGTTGTTGTTTTGTTTGTTTTGTTGTTTGTTTTTTGTTTTCGTTTTTTTGTTTGTTTTTTTTTTTTTTTGGTAGCGTTTGCGAGTCAAGCAAAAATGAAAGCCAATGATAAGTTTAATATATGCACCGTTCTACAGAAAACGACAGAACAAAAACAGAAACATGTACAGCTGTATTAGGATGGTTTTGCAAGACCAATGTAGTTACTCTAGCCGATCACAACAGACGCAAACAGCGCAATGGACCAATCACAATTCGAAGCAAATAGCATGTAACCGGCGCTAAGCGCGGGAACTGAAACGCGTATGGACAAGTCACGGTTGGTTTTGGTCTTGCCTCTTATTGGTTGAGAAAGTGGCGCCAGTTTTGCCAACCAATCACAGATTGTGGTAAGGCAAAACCAGAGTCACACGCTAACTTACTTTCGACACCGAATAGAAAAACGGCCGGCTATGACAGCACAAGCAAAGAACGCTAATTCTTATTATGTCTATCTGATTATAACCCCATGGGAATCACTGCCACATGAACTAAGGCGCAAATACAAGAAACAAAAAACGTACCAGTATCCTAGCGCTCAGGATTAATTATGCGGATTGCGTGGAGCCCGTCAGTTTTCACGTCAACATATGCTAAAATGCTGTCAATTATGGCAAACACGAACAAAACCTTAACAAAGTTCGTCGCACAGATACAGCTAACTACTGGTACATATTCAAAGTAAAAGGTTACCAAATAGCTGAGAAAAAAAACGAGAGGGAGAGATCAAACTGGTTTCGGGCTCTACGATCCTCTAGAGTGGATTTCCCCAGATACACAGGCAACGCGTAAGTTCTATGACGTTTTCTCTAATGCTTATGAAATGGATACAATGGCGCAACCTCGTTTTTGATGCCTAATGTATTTTCTATTTCAATTGTGCGATTCAGAACATTTAATGCAACTTATTCTAAATCACCTTATAATGGGAACTTTTTTGGTGACGAATTAGTCTCGCGTTTTTTTGTAAAGCGCAATATTTTTCGCGAAGACATTTTTTTTCACTTCCTTTTCAAATCAAAAACGCCGACAATTTATGCATTGAAATATCCTTCCCAGTTAAGTTGTGTAACCTCTTAGTGAGAAAAAAACACATAAATATTATGGTTAACTCGAATATGTCACTGAAGAGTCTAAAAAAAAGTTGTTCCTTTATCAAGTTTTATTGAGTTTTATATTTGTGTATTAATGAATGCCATCTTGATGACTTGGAAAAACAGCGGGAAACTAAATGCATCCCGTTTTAACTCGATTTTTTGTTTAATCAATATAACATGTAAGTTTGAATTTGTTTAAAGTTGCCAAGCATGTGGTTTACTATAATTCTGATGACTCGAGGACCGCTTGGTGGTACTTTAATAACACACATAATTATATACACACGCTTGCCAGGGGGAAAACAAAGCTTCGCAGCTTGTCTTTAAACATAGAACGCATCGTTGCTTTTATTTAAATAACGAGAAAAATCGCACTCATTTATTAAAAACTGAAATATTTATTCTAACAACGTGGAAGCAAACTGGAAAGCGACAGTGATTCGACTTGTTGTGTTGATTAATAGTTTGTCGCAAACGGACATGAAAACTCAAATCGTTTCAACAATTGCATGGCTGTTAAATAAACAAATTTAAGCAAGTCTCAGGTTTTCAACATTTCTTTAAAAGATGTTTGGAAAGAGCAAACATTAAAATAGGTCTATGTAAATTTATTTAAGTTGATTTGCTCTCAATTGTAAAACGCGAAATATACAGCCAACTTGTCAGGTTATTCAACTGCCATCCTGATTCGGGTTAAATGAAATTAGCTTGCTCATGTATACAGTAAAATTAAAGTCCGAAATTTCGACAAAAGCTCTTTTAATAAGAAAGAAATTATTTTAACATATTGAAAAAGACGTTCCCAGCCCCATGCATAGCAGAATTTTAAGATGTTGAGCTGATCATGAAACTCAACCAAAAGAATATCGTTGACATAAAAGACATTGACAAAAAATACACAACATTTCCATAACGCTTATCAAAATTTATTTAAATTTCTTAATGGCTTGCTAACGAAATGAGAATTGCAACAGCTGCAGAACTGCTGTTTCACAAACAACAATGAAACATTTATCCATCTGTCTTATCCTGCCCATCGATTTTCCATACTAAAAAGCATTTAACAATAAATGGCCGACTCATTGGATCGTGCGAAAGGAAATTTGTTTTAAAATTTGAGTTTCTAATTAGGCGCATGATACTTTGTGCAGAGCTCCTTTTGAGAAAAACGTTCTCAGGAAATTAGTTTATCGGTGTTTTGTTTAAAGCGCGGAGAAGTTATCTCTGACTCTGAGTTAAAAGTTGACGTTTTCTCGCCAAAGACAACCAACCCTGCGCCATCTTTTTTTCGTCGCGCTCATTCGCTCAGCGCTTTTACAAACTGCTGTGCTTTGCAGTTGGTTTTCATCGATTATCTAACTTGAGACTTCTCGCCTACAAAGCAGATCCAGACGGAAGGATTTTCAGTGGAAGTAATCAGGTATGCGAGGCTAAACTGAATACCTTTTGTACAAGCCTGACTAAGAATAAGCAGTTTATCTTTGTGGACGTTTTATATATTTTCCCCTCAAATAGTCAAACCAGATCATTGTGGTGTAACCTATGAAGCTATGGATGAATCCCAAAGTGTAACCAGTCGAATGAAAGCTTTCGAAGTTCGTCAGTGCTTTCCAAGGGCGTTGCTAGTTTTTAAATATTTGCCAAAATGAAATTTCGTGAATTTAGTCGAGATTGTAACTTTGGTGCCACATTGATGGCTAAAGTGTTAAAATGTGGAAACATTAAAAACTAACGAGCAATCTTTGCCTTAAAATAATTGTGACAAAGCATAAACTTGATTCACGAACGTAAACAGGTTTGTTTAGCGAAAATGTCTGTCTCGGCCAGTGGTTAATTACCCAAGGCTGTTCATACATCGAATTTCTAAGTACATCTAAGACAAAAAATCGAACGGCTTCAAAGAAAAACTAATATTAAGCGTCACAAAGCTACAGTTTAGTGTATTTGAAAATAACAGACTTCTCTTTCAGGCGCGCTAAACGTAATTCTAATGGAAGAGATGTAAAGAGCGAAAGTCGTTAACTAAATCGCCTTTTGCACTTGTAATTCAACGGCAGCTGTCGATATAGCATCAAAAACATCCTTCTTTCCCCTGTCAAAGATGATAAATTTCGCTTTCTTAGGACAAAGATAATGGCAACAAAAAGCAAACGACTTCTCTCTATCAACAGTAACAATTCAGTTGAAAATTTAAAACTCAAAGGGAATATTGTCTTGTTTTCTTTTGAATGTGACAATAGAGGAGGAGGTATGACACATGGAGTTTTCACATGACTTTGTGAATGTTCCTTGGTTACAAGGACTGTCTTTTTGCATTTAAACTGGGAAGATATTGTCGTTATATTTCTGTACTGTAAATGGCCAGCCGTATTTGCAACATGCCGGTATGAAGTTACGATTTACTTCAGATCAAGATGACTTTTTATAGTGAAGCCAAACGACATTTTGATGCGAAAAGCTCAAGCATGTAGGGTTTGATAAAAAAAATTATTGTGAAAAAACAACAAATTATAATTTCGCAATAAAAAGATAGCATGACCAGCTAAAACATTTTGCAAATCTAAAAAATAAATAAAATCGTGATGAGCTATAGACAAATACCCAACCGAATCTGAAGTCAAATTTTTGTAAGCTTGTATTTTTTTTTTTTTTTTTTTTTTTTTGAAGCCCAATATTACTCGGAGTACGCGTTTATTTCTCTCGACTTACTTAACAATTATTCCACTCGCGCTTGTTGGATATGAGATGATAGATAGCCAACGAGGCGCGTAGCGCCGAGTTGGCTATAATCATCTCATATCCAACAAGCGCGAGTGGAATAAGGTAATTGTTTTATTAAAAACAATCAAGAAATATTTGCTAGATCTTTCTAATTTCGCTTTGCAAGAACAACCAGAAGACAATTTAATGGTCGCTTTTTCTCGGGCATGGTATAATGGCTCATATACCATGGCCGCTGAGCCAATCAAATCCCTGGAATTGCATTATACAATGATCCAGTTTTCTATAAAAGATATTATACAGCACTGGTCTTTGTTCCATTGTTGCTTCCTTTGTTTCGACCAAAGACCGCATCCAAAAAGTTGTAACAATTTAAACTTACAGAAAAGTTAATTTTAAACTTATTCTTTACTATAAGCGCTGGACGGGACTATTTCATTGACAAGTGACCGATGTATATTCAACGCTAACAATTATAAAATATTTAAAAAGAGAAAACCAGAACGTTTCGACCCATGTTCCGGTGCGTTTTTTGCTACAAATTGTATAAATTTTTAGCCTTCTATAGGAATTCTTTCCCCCTTATATTCGGTGAACTTTATGTCAAAATGAGAATTGATTCATGTTTATATAGCTTGCGTCTCATGTCGACTATAACTGTAGGCGGAAATTTCAGTAGAGAGCAGACTGAAAAGAAGCATTTAAGAATTTTTTTCCAAAATAATCAATGCCGAGATTTCCTTCATGTATTTGGCGGAAGCTTTACTAAAAAAGGATTCAGCATGTTTATTTTTCGGTTAGTGCACCACGTACGTCCGACGTTTGAGCAACGGGGCGAAGAAGAAAGTAAAATACAAAGGCAAAATCAAAGATAGAGGAACCCGACTATAGATCAGACAAATATGAAAAGGAACACGACACAATAGGCTTGGAAGATGGAGCATAGCCATATTATTCCCAGAGTAACTTCAAACAATGATTTATTTTTGAGCCGAGGGGCCGTACATGCAATTAATAGAATAAACCATTTCCTTGTTTTTAAATATGGTCCAAGCGAGGTGCAGTACAGTATTTGTATGGCACCGGAGATGACGAGGAAAAACCTGTAACCCTATGTCAAATTGAATGTGAATTCTAATAAAATATGAATTGGAGACTTCAAAGTGTAATTCATGAAATCTAATGCAGCTGAACGGTAAAAAACCGCTCTCGGTCTACATGTACCCACATTTATTCCATTCCATTCCACTGGACTTTTGATTTTCCCATACAAACATTTGTCCTGCTTTCAAAATGTGTATTGTACCGGCCGCAAAATGGCTTGTCATCCACCCTTAGGATGTAGGCGTAAGCGAATGTTTGAACATATTTTACATTTCTTTTGTACAGGCACTACGACATGGAAAAGTCCTACAGCACAAACCGTATTTGTGCTATATGCGGGGATCGCTCGTCGGGTTTCCACTACGGCGTGCAGAGCTGCGAGGGATGCAAGAGCTTCTTCAAGCGAACTGTCCAAAAGCAGTTGCATTATACGTGCGTGGAGAACATGTCATGCCAGATTGACAAGAATAACCGGATCAGGTGCCAGTTTTGCAGGTTTCAGAAGTGCTTGTCGTTAGGCATGCTCAAGGAAGGTAAGGAGTAGTAACAAGTTTGATTACTGATTCAATGAACCATGTTTAGTTGATCGCAATGCAGCCAATTATGTCAAATCTACCAAAATTGTGCACAATTTTGACCTTTTTATGCTGGTTGCACACCAACACGTTTTCTGCTCTGACAGGGCTTGACAATCTTACATGTTTTGTGTGTAAACGACAAACCATCAAATTTGTTCGTCGGAAGTTTGATTAATAGGTTTTCCAGGCTGGTTGAATAATTCTGCTGTCCTTCAGCAAGTTTTTGCTTTTGTTTTCATAAACTAGCGCGCCTGTTTCCGAACAAAGGACTTGTCGAGGTAAAACTTTACAAAATTTGCTATACAAGTGAAAGTTAACTCATTGCTCGTTCACACAAGGTCATTTTATACCCTCCCAGGTTTCTGTGTCAACAACTTCCTAGGTTTTGAACAATGGCACAAACAAAGAAGTCTACCAGGCCTAACAATCATTGCCGAACATTCCTCATCTTTCTATGAACGTCAACTTACATGACGTCTTGATACCCAATTGAACTACTTGAACTCTACGTATTCAAAAAAACTAGTGCTTTTTTTTCTTGTTCGTCTTCAACGAGGGTAAAAGTAACGCCAGGAAGATCAAAGAAACCCAACCTCACAAAGAGAATTGAAGATCGCGTCCATCGCGTTCCGCCCGACGATAAACAGCAACTGGTCACCGTGAAAATTTCACAGGTTCTGAAAAGAAACTTTTCCATCTTCAGTTTATTGACGACTTGGATATTTATTTATTATTACTTTTATCTTTTCACAGCTGTTCGAGAGGACAGAGCTCCTGGTGGAAGGCCGCGCATTAAGTCATTGATAGGCATGAAAGAAAACGCGGAAACGTTCGTCTCGTCTGAGTTGATCACACAGCTAATCCAAGCACGCCCTGACGCCGTCCCAAAAAGAAGGTTTGTTGGCTCTTGTTTACAACAATTTACAATTGCAAAAACACGGTGACCACAGTTCGCAGTACCACTCTTAACTCTTTACACTTCGCTGCCTCCAGTGGTGTTGTTAGCAAGTTTTTTGGCCTATCATGGCATAGATACTCCTTATAAGTTTGGCTTGGGATGAATTCTAATGGAGGGAAGGGGACGTCGAATTTATGTAAGTTAACTAGGAAGACCTTTAAACAAGTTGTTGGTTGCTGTTTTAGGGAGATATAGACAGATATACACACTGTTTTCACTTCTTCTTCTGTTCGTCTAGTACCTGCACAAGTATATCCAAAAGATCATGATTATTTTATCTTGGTATATCTATAGATACCAAGTGGTCGCCCTGTTTAAGAGGTAGAAAATACCTGGTGGTTAAACGTTGAGTTGTAATATGATCAAAAATGACCGATAGTCATCTTAATGCTTGCAATTTAAAACTTCTAACACTGGATGGGCTTGCACTGACTATATTACATATTAATCTTTGTCAACAGACCAGACTATCTGGATCTTGGATTTGTAGATATCTGCCCTTTGAACCCTGTGGAAATCGTTATGGATTTAGTGCTACAGGAAGTAGACTTGATCGTGGCCTGGGCATACAAAGTTCCCGGATTTAGAGAACTAGATCGAGACGATCAGGCCAGCCTCGTCTCCACAGGTACATTGAAAATGGTATCGCTTGAAGCTCGAAACAAATGTTCACATTTTCTGATCTCTTTACTCAGTTATATTCTTTAACATACCTTATAGTTTCCTAAAATATGTCAATGAATGGGCTCTTTGACCTGTGCTTCACAACATGCCTCAAATCCCTGAATTATATAATCTGCCAAAAAGAATACTGAGGCTTTGCATCAAATCAAACTTGTTCATAGTGTGGCTCTAACTGCAGTGGACCTGTATCCTACAAAAGCTCTATTTTTACTTGTTCCCGATAACCTGCAGCTGCATTGTTTTTGAGGGTTGCGTGCATTGTTCTGTTGTTCGTCCTCAAGTCCCTGAATTATATAATCTGCCAAAAAGAATACTGAGGTTGGGCATCAAATCAAATTTGTTCACAGAGTGGCTCTACTGACTGCTGTAGACCTGCGCCCCTCAAAAGCTCTATTTTCACTGGACCCCGATAACCTGCAGCTGCATTGTTTTTGAGGGTTGGGAGCATTGTTCTGTTTTTCATTCTTTTGTCCACTCAACCAACCATGCAAGACGTTGCAAACGGTGCAGGTCGTCCCTCTAACTTTGCATTCTGTGGACATCGAAGTGTAACAATTCGAATGTACGCAAATGATCATGAGCAGAACTTTTCAAAATACTAAAATCATAAAGGTATAGAGTACTTGGAATCATTTCGTTACTTTTCTGAAATAATATTCTCTAGTCAACATTTTCACAATATCAAGTTCTTTTATAAGGTGCATTGAAACCCATTACTCGTTTTGTTAGAACATCTGACCAAAATTTTATCACAGGGGCAGGGACAGTTTGGGAACCATATCATTCTGGAACAGAAGCCCTACCCAGCCCCTCTTAAAACAGGCATCAAGATCTTAATAGATTTCTGTGTTTTCCTTTCATATGAACTTCCACACTTCCTAGAGTGAACTGAGGTTTTAATCTCTTTTAAGTTGCTCTAACTGTTATAATGTCATCATCATATAGCTTTGTTGGAGTTATTGGTCCTACGTGTGTGTCAGCGGTCCAGTCCACATCAGGGTTCGGTGATGGTCGCCAAAGATGTGCTTCTTAATCCCGAGCGCTCGTTTAATATTGTCCTAGAGCAATGGTCTTCGCAGTTAGCCTGTTTTGCATATAAGCTGCAAAGCTTGCAACTCGACATGGCGGAGTTTGCCTGTGTAAATGCCATCATGCTTTTCGAGCAAGGTAAGTTACCAACCTATTTTCTTCACCGCTTAAACGAAATCATGAACAATCATGCTTCTCGCTCTTGTTGGGTCCAGTGTGGAAGTGGCAAGGATTTTAATTTCAATTGCTTTACTGTTTGTTTGTTGTTGCTTTTTTAACAAGTGTATGTTTGTCCGATTACCTGTCCATGTGCGGAATGTCTATCTATGTGTCTGTCTGAAGAACTGCACGACTACGTTCCACCAGTCTAGCCATCTTTTTTTAACAAATATAAGTTTGTCTGATTATGCCTCCCTGTGCAAATTGTCTGAATGTAGTTCACTGTCTATTTTTCCCTTTGACTGTCTGTGTGTCTTTCTGAAGAACGGCACGACTACGTCCCACTCTAGCTATCTTATTGTTTTCTTTATTTGCTGTCTATCTATTGACATTTCTTTGATTGATGTGTTATGTTGTTCAATTAAAATGTGGTACCGTTGTTACATTTAAAAATAACTTTGTTAATCGTTTTATTAACTAAGCAGTCACTTTGATTTTAATAGCGACGTCTCGACCACTTACCATCGTAGCAGACCAGTATCTCACCCGAGCTATGATGGAACAGTTTCTAACTAAGAAAACAACAACTCAAATACACTTATCAAAAACAACTTTACCCCGACATTTGGTGACGGCAACCAATGAAGGCTCATCGCCTTAGGAAACCAGCTGTATGCCTACACAGAAGGCCGAAATACACTAAGAAAGAGACTCTATCCTATCACAGAAAATACAAAAGTTATGATTCTGCTTAGTTTTGATCGTAAAAAGGGCTGCTTTCATTCAGAATCATTAACTTTTTCTCATCATTGATTTCATTTTTTTGCAGAGACGAGTTCAGGATTAAAGAACAGAGAGACGGTGGACCTCATTCTAAACCGTTCCCTTGATGCACTGCGGGACTATATCAAGTGTTCGTATCCCGACAAACCGAGTCGCTTCGCTCACATTTTGCTTCGACTCCCAACGCTAAGAGGTGTGTGTTCCAAGATGGCGAATGAGAGTCTGTTTGCCAAATCGTTTCTAAGCCTGGCAGTTCCTCAGGTGTTGTCCTTCATGATGGAAATGAAAACGCACACTTAAAATCATCTAATTCATACTATACTCAGTACTATTGTAAAATTAAGGGGCAAAGTTAAATCAAAATAGCCATAATTTCGTCTCCTTAGATTAAACGAATGCCCAAGTGGTTAACATTATCGCGGATTTTTTAGGTTAGAGAAAATGGACACATAAATAATATGAGCAGACTACCAAAAAGCAAAAGGTTTGGTTAAGCATGTCGAGTACAAAACAATGACAATTTTACAATAACTTTCGCTGAATTCCCGTGCGCTGATTGGCTCGAAGCTAACGTCTATAAGAGTACAGACAATAAAAATGGCATCAGCTGAACGCGGGTGCTTTCTCAACGGAAAATAAAGCCAAAATTCCGCTCGTACTTTTTCCATGTTATTGTAAAAAAAAAAAAATTCGACGGCAGTTTTCTATGGTCTATACGCTTATAGACCATAAAATGACGCAGTGAAATGTTCAAACTTGAACATTTTTAGCGTCATTTTATGGGCTATAAGAGCATAGACCATAGAAAACTGCCGTCGATTTGTTAACTAGACCGACTTCCTCAATCTACGTAAACCGAAGCAGCTACGGTGCAATGTTTGTTTGTTTGTCTGTAGATCAAGACACCATACTATCGTTCATCTATCGTGAACCTGCGATTCGGCAAAACGACACATCATCAAGACTTACATCACAAACATTTGAGTACTGTGGATCTAAGGGTACCTGCACCATCAAGTTGATGGAATGAGTTGAGGGTCAGAAACATAACTTTCGAATTTCTGGAAAATTGCATTTTGATTTCTTTGGTAAATTAATAGATTATTATAACATAAAACTAAGAGAAAACAAAATTGTTTATGATTACATTGATAATAGCAGCGTTGCTGTGTAAAACCGTTAACAGGACAAGATTAATAGGTCATAAACACCTTAACAGCAATTATAGTCAATAGTGATTCGTTGTAGATAGTACAATGAGTAAAGGATTGAAAAATAAACTTATTACAAACCATTACAAATCTTTTCGATTTTTTTGTAGTGAGTAGGAACCTAAACTGTGACTAGATCACATTCCTTTATACGCAAGCCTCTCGAAGAAATTTCAACCAAATGCAAAAGCACTTCAAGTGATAAAACCCTTCAAAACATAACAATTAAAAAATACCTAACCCTCGGATGAACAAGCTTATTAAACTCATGCACACCCCCGTGGCTATACGAGGGCTGGGCGGAACCTCTCCACTGGGTTTTCCTGCGCTGCGATGTCTTGAGCAGCTTTTACCTTAAAGTGCCCTAACCCTTCAATTTGTTTTCTTTTGGTAGATTTCCATATCTTTCAAGAACCGATTTTCGAAAAAAATCTTGAGAAATATTGAATCCTTTTGTTTTTACAAGCGCTAGAAGTGAAGGCAGTCTTGCTGATATTTTCACCTGTCGTTCGCATTAGTCCCCTGCTCGGCCAAATATGGAGCGTGACGTAAGAAAAGGACATCGTGCAAAAATATCCGAAGATTCGCGGTAATGCTTCAATTGTAAACAGAGAAAATGGTTGGAAAATGTGTGGTTTTTAGATGCAGCAACTTTCGAAATGTAGAGAAAGGAATCAGCATGCATAAGATTCCTTCTGATAACGACCCGAGGCCTTTTCTTACGTCACAGCTAAAAAAGTGTCGCTTCTCATTGGCTCGTTCCTAATGAGCCCACGAGACAAAAATTTGTCCAGCGGGGCTTAAAGCGCGCAAAAATTTAAAAATTTCCGTAACTTTTAGCGCTCGTAAAAATAAAAGGATTCAATATTTCTGAAAAAACGTTCAAAAATGAGTTCTTCACAGAAATGGAAATCTACCAAAAGAAAACAAATTGAAGGGTTAGGGGCACTTTAAATAGATAGCCTTCATTTCCTTTGCAAGATGTGGTAAGTGTTATGGGTTATGGTGCTCCTGGGAGGCTGT
This sequence comes from Pavona decussata, assembly GCF_977016875.1. Lineage (NCBI taxonomy): Eukaryota > Metazoa > Cnidaria > Anthozoa > Scleractinia > Agariciidae > Pavona > Pavona decussata. The sequence goes on along the minus strand of NW_028145434.1, from coordinate 805,099 downwards.
ACGTACCATCACTCGAGATGGCCGACAGCGTGAATATGACTCAAACTTATAAGAGGAAGACTGATGAGAAATTAAACATAACTAAACTAGCCTGAACTAGAATATTTTAGGCCCTTCCTTGTCTAGTGAAAAACAAGTCCAGAACCCCATTCAAAGACATATGATTAATAATTAACGCAGTCTCCTTCCCCTGAGAAAATTTCATCACAAAACGATTATATCTCACTTTTTCCGCAAATCAATGCAATAGCCAGTAGCTGTGTACTCTTCTTTGTTTACTAAAACTTCTTCCGGACTTATCATCTCACTTTTAACGAAAAAAAGACGCCTGAGCGGTGTGGGTTCTAATGTTACGTTTTCTAAACTAAAGCCATGATCTCGAAGCAGATGTAGGGAGATCAGAACGAACACTATTTGGGCAGACAGATGTCATATTCGTCAAGAATATATGTCACGAGGGAAAAGTTGGAGAAATAAGACAATGCTTTTCAAACCTGATCATGTCTGTTATAGCATGGAAAGCGAGGAGCTTTTAAAAGATTGTACAGGCTTGCCTGTTGACATCATCTCATTAAAGCAATAAAACGAAATAAAGAAAGCAATTTGATTGTTGAAAAAAAGGTTTTCGCAGATGAATGTACAAGCATCAGGGACTAAACGGAAGCAACGCCAGGGAAAAAGAACGGAGAAAAAGGAAAAAAAAGAAAACGGAGAAATTTGCAATAAAGCAGGCCCAAAGAAGCCTTGATTTTAGCTGTCCTGACAAAAACACCTGAATGATTACTGTTTGAGAATCAAAGGTAAAAATAACGCTTAAAGAAAAATCTTGGAGTTAAATTTATAGTCACTGAGACTATTTTCAAATTACACCTGAGAGAGATACCGAGATATCGTTTGGATACTGGGTGCGTCACGGATACTGGGCAGTGGTGCCGAAGAGAAACTTGACCACTTTAAAAGCATCCTTATGAGCAGGCAGCTTATGATTTTAAATCTATCTACCGGGTTTTTTGGCTACTAAGTCTGGGAGGGGGGGATACGGAATCCGGCCCCCCTCTCTATCCCCGGGGTCTCTTAACAGTGTTAGAGGTATGACATCGCAACTTGGAGAGGGCTGAAGATTACGCGACCCACAAGGCATTTTGAGTGCAGTACATGGATTATTCCATTATTTGTGAATGTATTAACATAGATTGTTTAAGGCGTTTTACGACTTTCAATACTCATTGCTATCGACATAGTACACGCAAAATGATAACTATATAACACAGTTGAACCTAGGTGGTCGCTAACAGATCGCTTGCAGTTTAATCATAGTAAAAAAGTCAAGTTCAATGCTTGTTAGTTGTGTATTGCTTAGTTTTATTTTTCAAGAACTCTCCTTCAAAAGATTATTATTTGTCGTGAGATCTCTTTTCTGTGCCACCAAACCTTCTATCATTTTCTTGCCCCTCCCCTCCCCTCCCTCACCACCACTTCTTATCAGTCCCCTCACCTACAATATTCTTTTTGAATGTTCCCTAGAAGAAAAAAATTGGAGGTACAGTGTTTGCAGCATTTTCCTTAAAATTACCATGAAAATTCCTTGACTTGGGATATTTATCGGACCTGTGGCATTCCACTCCTTTATACCCGAAGGTTAAATAGTTCTGATTCCATAAAATGTTCAAATACGCCTGACAGATTTAAATAAGGATGACATCGGATATGCAGATGGTTGAGGAATTCCAACAAAGATGAAGTAGAATTAGTCTTCTCCAAAAAGCTCCTGGGAAACTAAGATTTGAGCGATACAAAACATAAATTGAATGGTAAGCTACTAACATAATTAGTCATACGAATGTCAAATATGTGAAATGTTATTAGTGTACCACCGTACATTTCTATCAAAGCCATTAACTTCTTCCTTTTCTCCTTTTATTTGTTATTTTATTCCTATGTTCCTATATACAATGTAAATACTATATTCAAGTGTAAATAAACTGAAACCTTGAAACCTTATATATTTAAACTGTGGGTAAAAAAGATCAATAGAAGCAAAATGCCATCGGAGTTATTGGTGAGCAGAACAATTCAGGCTTAGGCAGGTTTCGAACGGGTGACCTCTGCGATACCGGGACAGTGCTCTACCTACTGAGCTATCAAGCCAACTGGGAGCTGGTTAGTTTGTTTTTTATCTCTGCATAATATACCCATGGCGGATAAATACTTGAATGTTAATTATTTTAAGTGTCACTGCGGCTTAAAGATCAGTAGAAGGAAGGCCTAGTTATATGAGCAACGTAAACATTAAAAATGTTTAGAATCGCTTATTTCCTTTAGTCTTGCGATGAATTAATGCAGGGAATCGCACGACTTCAACTACAATTCACGGTGATTTATAGGCACGAGTGTTGTTTTGAAAGTTCCAGAAAATGCAAGAGCTTTTAGGCAAGTGTAATTTGAGAACTTTCAAAACATAAGTACGTAGGACGAAAAGGTTGTATGATTTTTTTATTATAGTATTTTCAACGCAATGATTCAAAAAAAGGATCTAGAAAATCGCTGTGCTACTTAAAGCGATGGTCTCTTCGCTCATTCTTCAACTCAGTATAAAATTTTTAGACAATTTTATCGTCGACCAAGTTTTCACTCAATGCTAGGATTGACATTGCACTCTACAGCCCAGCTATTCCAAACATTCACCCTCCTTTGTGTAAATTTTTGTGTTACCGTTGCTTGCTTTTTCATTTAAGGTCTTTAAGTTTTGAAGCAAGTCTTCATTGGACACTGCAAAATAACTGCTCGCCATTTTTTTGTTGATGTTCAAGTTTACGGCGTCAGAGGTGGCTTTGCTCATGCGCTCTTGAACTTGAGGAGTGACATGAACTTCGAAGAGTCAGATAAATCTTCGCGTGACGGAGAAATGACATTGTTAGACATAATCAATCACGAGAAACGAGGAATATTTTAAGTATAGTAAAGCGCCTTTCATCACGGACACTAGCAAAAATAGGGTGAAAGTCGAACAAGCACGAATTAGGGTTACAATTTGTCTATATCGTAACCCTAGCGACAAGGCAAGGAGCCGATCCACGCTTATTTCGAGCAGAATGTGAAGTTAGAACCCAAAGAATCACGGTTCTCATCGTGTGTAAGCGGTTGATAATAGGGGCGTTCAGATTTGAAAACGAGTACGAGATTGAGGACGAGTACAACTTTTCAAATCTAGTCGCGTGGTTTAGATAACCGCTTGTCACTCCAATCTTGTTTCTTGGGTCTCCTTATCTGCTGGTAAACAACGAGAAGGAGCGAGAGTTCTGGGGACGTGAATGATTTGAAATTTGAAAGTCGTACTCGCACTCCAATCTAAAGGTCCCTAATAGAGAAACCATGGTTACCGGTTGTACAACGAGACCAACGCGTACGTCAGAGAATATCAAACAAAGAACATACCGTTTAGATGGCGGATTAAGAGAGGAATCTCTGTGCAGAGCAACGAGTATCAACGATGCTGTAGTAGAAAGTAATGAATGTATGCCAATTACTACCAAATTTGAAGTGGCTAAGCGCGAGCAGCTGTGAAAAACAGTTAAAAATGAATTACAAAAGAATCACACCCATTTACACATTGGACACGCCCTTTCGCCGTCGATCTACCAGTAGAAATAAAAATTTCAAAATTAATGCAATTGCTCTGCCCCATCAGACCTGAGACTTCTTCAACCAAATGTTGTTAATTGCGTGCTCAGTCAGCCTTAAATATCCTCTCAAAATGACAACGGGCATCTGCTTCACTATTCAATAACCCGAGTGGCCGTTAATTTTGCACCAAAGGCTCTCATGTATTGCATTAAAAATTAATTCGCTTTTGGCTGACTTCTGAGCTGAAGTTGTAAAACAAAGTTTGAATAAGGTTTTCTTTTTCTTTAAATATGTAAACACCAAGGGAAGCTTTTCCCCTCTATCTGTCTCTCTCTCGAAACAAACCATTTTCTTATGCGGGGAATGTGCTATACACCCTACCAACCCTATAAATACGCAAGGGCTATAAAGAAGCTCAAATATCAGCGTCCTCAACTGTATCATTGCTTTAATTTTTGTAAAATACGGCCCTTTCAAATAACCAAAGCTATCTTTGTTATTAATGGCCTTATGGCATGTTATGACAAGGACCTGAATCTTTTGATTAACATAGCCATAGCGTTATTATTAAGTCGACTAACAACGCGTGATATTTCTTAATTTCTAGGACACCTGCTGTTTTCAATATTGATATTTTACCGAAAATTTATCTATCTTTGTTGAAGCAAGCATGATTACATGATAGACTGCCTAAAATTCATTACTTCAGTGGGCTTTCAAATGTCAGGCCATGTTTGCTCATGACTTAAGCTGGAGCTTTGAATATTACAATTTCGATAAAAGTAAAAATAAATTACTAAAGTAATTTATTTAATGTCGTTATAACGATTTTTTTCTTCAACACAAAGAAGACAATTAACTGGATCTAGAATAATTCGCACCTTATTTTCCGCTTTCCCCATTTTGCCATATGAGTATCATTTCGCAAATAAGTCCATATGAAAGTCGACAGGTCACTCAAAAGTTATTTTTATCTGTTTCTATTAATTGTGAATATTATCAGAAAATACCCCCCCCCCCCCCCCTCGCCCCTGAAGATGACTAATGATACGTTGAATGTCTGTGAGTTTAGTAAAACCATTTACAGTTTTAAATCCATTTAAGCACGTAGACACTGGTCGGCACTATGTCTTTGTTTTCTGTATGAATGTGTGCCCTCCAGAAGACCAATTCACCTCATGGTACCTGAAACTTTTTAGTGGTATATCGTAAAACTTACAGCCTCACAAAAAAGCTTATCATCTTTGAGCTCTCAAAGTAAACTCTTTATCTTTAACGGACGTTTCTTATTTTTTATGCCGGTTTGACGGCGGTTAACGTTGAATCACAAGAACTAGATGAGACAAATCGAATCTTCTTGCAGTTTTTCTCATCTTCTTGGTGTTGAGAAAGTATCCATTTCATTTACTTTTGGTGCCGAACTGTAACCTTGGACAAAACTAGTTGAGAAAAATGCGAATTTCTCGCCTAGATTTTCATCTCCCTCGAAGACAACACACGGACGCGAGAGTAGAAAATCTTCACTACTCCTCCCCCTCGTTCAATGTTTCTTTAAAGGTCGGAAGATCAGTATCCAGCCTCTGTTTCACTGGGGAAACAACACTTACCCAAGGGGGAGGGGGATGGGAGGGCTGGGTTGTTGATGTACATTGTGTATGAATGTGAGCGGTGAAATTGGCAAGTCCACAAAAAGCTTCACAACAGCTTCGATCAAAATTGTGGGTGGAGCTTGGGGGTATAGAACTTTACAGTATTATACTTTTCAAGTCCATACGTCAACGACTGCTTCGGCATCGGCACTTGGCAAAATTACGCACAAACGTTATCGTTGGAATAAATTGCGACTGTATTGTCATCTTGTGACGTTTTAAAACGGGAAACCAAGATCGCTATCTACAGGGGCAGGTTTTACAGAGCCCAGCCACACCTCCCTTAAAAAGCTTCGATGAAATGGGATGAATCTCACAAACGTGTGTCATGAAAAAGACTTTTATGTTTCTTTTGGATTTTAGAACAATAATAGTCATTTGCAACCTTTGTTTTCGTTAAGCTTCGCGTCCGCACCTTTCCGTCTCATTATCGTCTATTTTTCCGTTTATATTAAACACTTAGTTTGCTTTACTTTACTGTCTCATTTTCCGTCACCTTTTTGTTTCTTAAGCCAGGTTTTTGCATAACTTAAGTCAGTTGAGTTGTGTTCTCGTTTTTGACTCGCTTGAAATGTTATTTATCCCTATTCGATTTTGCATTTTTTGGCATTTTCTTTCGGCCAGTGTGTATGTATGTGTTGACATAAATTTCAAAATTTGTTTGTTTTCAAGTGAGCACAGATATAAACGTCAGTGAATTAGGCGAGGAGATCATGATCACAGCAAAGTAAATTGACAAAGCCTTGCCCAATCACTTATCCCCAGATCGACACAGAACAAAACATTCAAATGGGCGGATAAGATATCAAGCCCCTAGCAGGTTCCCAGCGTTTCTCTAGTGAACTCAGTTATCCGTTTTAACGTTCGTCGGCGTTTTATGTTAATTCCATAGCGCCTTAAGGGTAAAATCACGGCATTTAATTTACTGAATATAACTAGATTGGTCACTCTCGGCGAACACTCTCAAAAGCGACCATCTTTGAGGGTCTACGACTTGAATAGTTGACGCCAATTCCCTCCGTTCTTAGTCAATCAATGCATTTAGAACCCCTGGTTAGCGGAGACCTCCTGTGGGAGTACATCTTGGTGAAATCCCGTTTGAGTCAGTTCCTTGTCGAACATTGCAGTCAAAATGTCCCATGCGCAAACAGCTAGGACAGGGTGAGTTAGGACGATGTCACAGATGATGGGGAAGTACCCCTGCGATAAAATACCATCCCCTGAGGGAAGGGTTGGGGAGGGTAGTAATACTCGTACTTGTTTCGTGTTGGACGTACTTGGTTGTCCGAGACACACACTCTTCGCTGATCGGCCTCCTTACCTCCTAAGGTTTTGAAAAAAAAAAAGGAAACCCTGAAATAGCTAATTGAACCGCCGCTCGTCTCACCAGAAATTTTTAATCTATATGCAAATACAGTTATTTGAATGCTAATTCTCCGCTCACACACAGCAACAACGTCATGACTGTAAAATCTCTCTCGTCCAAAGTAGCCTAGATATGGCTCTCATTTGGACCATTTGCTGACATTGCAACAAGTACAAAGTAAAATCTCTTTACCGCTGGCTCGGAACCATTGTCTTGACAACTGAATCGAAACTCGATCCGGCAATAATTTATGTGTACATAATACAGTTTATTATTTACTTGGTCTAATAGGTTATCGTGGAAACATTACAGGTGTTCTGTTATATTCGATGTTATTTTCCGTCTCTGTGCTGTCTAGTTTCAAGAGTCTCAACCCGAGCCAATTCAATGCTTGTCAGCACGCTCCGAATTGAAAAGGTAGGTCTTCAATACATCCTACTTTAATTCTCTCGCTCCTAAGATGGCTAAAGTTTGAAACTGAACTAATTCCCCGAATGTGTGTCTGTGTTTTTTTTTTAACATACTGGAAACACACAACACGAAGGGAGTGCTGTTTACTAATAGCTTTCATTTGAATGATGTGCGCGCAAACTTAAAAATTAGAGCAACGTTTTACTGTGTAATAAGCCACAGAAAAAGTATTACTCAGTAGTTTTATATGAATGTTCACAAATTTTAGAAACAATTTGTAAAGCAACGTGTAAACCGTGTCGTGTGAATGTGTTGTAAGCCGTGGCAATGGAAAGAAAGTGCTGCTGGGGGATTGTTATTGGAACCGAGTCATACTTTAGGATCTTAAAAGAACCCTGGGCAACATAACAAACAGAACCACAGGAAAGTACTGCTCAGTAGCTTTCATTTCAATGGCAATTCTTGGGAAATTTCCGATCAACAAAGTCAGGTGCAAAACGAATTATATAACTAAAAATTTGAGTCTGAGAGCTTAAATTGAACGCAATTTTTTAGCGTTTATCAAAGTTACCGATCAGGCTATCCGCTATTTTTCTTTAAGAATCTTAAGCATTTTCTTCATCGACGAACGATTTTTACCGTCTGTCCTACTTGGTATTTCGTTCTGTTAGAATGAGTTTATTTCATTTTCTTTCTGTTAAAAACTGCGTAATATCCGACAACACCCAAAACTACAGAGCCACAACGGCGGCTTTAAGTAGCTGTTTATATTTCATGTCAATCTAGGGCTACTTGAAAAAAATCCTCTTTTTTGTGGCCAAGCTGCAAGACCTCGAGAAAATAAATTTCATTTTAAGTGCTGTAAATTGAACCAAAAATTTTTGGGCGTCAGGCGTGAGGCTTGAAACTTTTTGGCCCTTGCCTGCTGTTTCTTTGCAGAAGACAGAAAATCTTCGTTCCGGAGACATGCTGTTTTCTCTTTCTTTTTTAGCATAAAGAACTTAAAGCCGATCGTTAATTATAGAGCAGGTGACTTAGTTTTATTTATTGACAAATATCGATCCATAAAACATGTTTAGCGAAGCAATTTCCTTAACACAATAGCTTATAGAAAACCTACTGCCCTGCTATTAGTGAATGCAGACTTAATTTCTTCGTTTAATTTTCTTTTAAACAAACTTCGTAAATTTCTTTGAGGTAATTGTTTGAATTATTACAAACTTTTGACAAAAACAAATTTGTTGCCATGGTTGTCGGGAATTGCAAGAAATCAACACTGAAATGTATCACGTAAACAAAATCTGCTGAATGTAGAATGCAAAATGGCGAGTTTCCAGTGTTTTGGTAGACTTTCAAGTCTTCAGAATATTGGACTAGCTATAGAATAAGTCATGTTCCCAGGAGATCGTGAATTCCAGGCAGAGATATAGTTTTATATTGATCGCTTGCTTTGAATTAACGAGTGCCTGTTGATAAATTTGTTTTGTTTTACGATGATAAAATTCAATGGCGGCCATTTTGGAACAAGCTCCATTATTGTCGGAATTGTTAGAAAGCCTTATATATTGTCTAAAGAAAATCTGTTTTCACAAATAACCTGCATGTCTAAAACAGGAAAAATGGCTCGTTTATTTTTAGGTACGATTAGAATTCAACAATAGCGACATCATAAGCAATTGGTGTTTGCATGTAACCCACAACAGTTACCGACAGCAAAACGTGACTGCAACTGATCGACGATGAATTATCAGTGCGATTAAAAGGAGAACCACTAACTACACAGAATTCCTTTAACAAAATCAAAACTTTCTGGGACATTTTAGAAAAAACTTCGTTTGGGGGGAAAAATTATGGCTTGGCGATTTCAATGTTTTCCAAATAGGAAACATAATGACGGATAAGGTTATTCTGATGAGGGAATTACTAATTTGCTTCATTAAAGGACAACCAACTGCTCACAAGCTGATTCATTGCTTCGCCTACGCATGAGAACCCAGGAGCAACAAATGGAGACCCGGGTGCAAAATTTTCTAAAATTTTAGAAGTGATAAAGGGAGAGAGCGTGGTCTCTCAGTCATAAATATGCCGCTGCAGCTGTTTTATATGGAAACAAATTAAAGCAGAATAAAGATGGTTGTACACGAGCATGTTTTGTTTGAGAGGTCTTTATTTCACAAGTTGGCATTCTCGTGTTCGTGACAAAATTTGTCAAGTTCAGTCACTCGTTGAAAAGTCTCCACCGTGGACGCCAGTTTATGAAAAATTCCACAGACATTTGTGAATACTGCCAGCACACACGAACGAGTCAAAGATTACAGAAAAAAAAACTTATTCGAGAAGCATAAAAAACGAAAGCGGTGAAACAATAAAACGCTCTTTGTTAGTGTTGTTAGTATTATGACAGTATTAGCATTACTTTAGAATCGTGGGTTTTTTCAGTTCTAGCTCGATTGACCCCATGCACCGCAATGTACTGCTTTAGAAACCATCGTGTCAAAATAAAAGTTGCGGTACAAATCAACTTTGTTTAACGAGGGTGACGACTGACAACCTGTGGCCCTCAAATTCCGAATCGGATTGGAATTTGAGAATGTTGGTTTATGAGGAGAGAGGAAAACTGGAGTATCCGGAGAAAAACCTCTGGGAGCAAGGACGAGAACGGCCAGAAACGGTATGGTATAGTTGAAAGTTCAGATGGAAGCAGAAATTGTGCAATACAGTTGTTTGAAATAAAGAAAAGGAAAAGATATTAGAAGCAAAAGCATATCTTAAAGAGCTCTAGCTTTCATTGGTCAATGAATCGCCACACAGTAAGATTTCATACACGGACTCAAAGACTTTGACCCTTTATATCTACCAAGAACAAACTGGACCACAGGGAAGCCTTGTTCAATGGCTCAGTAAATTGTCAAACTAAAAGTTGCAACCACCTTGTTCGGCATAGTAAACAGGTGCCTTTAAAGAAGGTCTCAAGGGGGGGGATAGCTTTGACGGTTGACAGTTATCAAGGGGAAATTTGCTTCATGAGTAAAAGTTAATATTAACCTTTGCGCTTTTTGATATCAACAATTGTGCTCTGGAGGTGTTTTGTAGTCAGAAACACGTTATCAATGTAGTAAATCATTAATATCAGGCAGCAGCTAGTTGAGACGTCATTTTAGACGCGAATTAAGTGAAAAAAAAAACCACAAATTTAGTATATTTGGGAACATGGAAACTTGTTTACCAGTTGAAACGATACTTTGAGAGCAGCTGAAATAGTGATATTTGAAAGACCTTGAAATCGTTTGACGGTAACTGCCTATTTTTACCGTTGATGGTAAAAATTGCCTTTTTTGACGGTTGGTTGTTAAATTTTAGGCTGTTTGACGGTTGACGGTTAACCTCATCGATACCCCCTGTGAACACTTCCTTTCATTGATATCGCCCCAATCTAATCAGTCTTGTCAATTTTGAGGATAATTAAAATATCTGGTTTTGTTCAGTTTTAGCGATGGGGGGATCAGAAATTCTAAATCCTTTAGAATCTGGTGTAAATAGCCGGTTTTGCTCAGTTTCAAGTGATGGGGGGATCAGAAACTCTGAGCCCTTTAGAATCCGGTGTAACTAGCCGATTTTGTTGTGTTAAGCGATGAGGGGATCAGAAATTCTGAGCTCTTTAGAATCCGGTGTAAATAGCCCATTTTGTTGAGTTAGGCGATGAGGGTTTCGAAAATTCTGACTCCGTTTAGCTTTAGGTTTCTTTAAGGGCATCAGAAATTCTGAACCGTCTCGATTTCTTAATCCTCAAATCTCTGCTAGATTCTTTGAGAGAATAGTTAAATACAAACATCTTAAATCGCTCAGAGGATTTTTGTACTTCCGAGCAAACAGAGCAATCATTTCTGTCATTTGAAGCATTATATTTAGATTCAGAGCAAACACTAAAAATCATTTTTGGAATAAAGTGGCGATTTTGCCGTTCCGTAAAAACTGCGCCTCTCATTTTGGGCCGAATTTCCGCTCCTTTCCGAATTAACTTGAGTGACTGCTACGTGGAAAAATATTTTTCCGTCAGGGGTTGCGAATTTACCCTGAAAACTAAGTCATTTTTAGAGGACATCCCTGTGTTTACTCTGAATTTATCCAAATCGTAACGCCACATTTTAGTTTGGAACGCGTTCAGTGTTGAATCCATGTTGAATGAAAGTTTAAACCAATTTAAATTTGATTCAACACACTTTCAACAAGCTTTCAACATTTCAACATTTTTTACGCTTTCAACAATGTTGATCGACCTGTTCAAACGCCCCCGACATTTGGTTCAACAACGGTGATGAACGCATGTTGAAGCAAATGTTGAAACCGTTTAAAAGGGCCATAATAGCCGAATTCATATTAGAGGCGGGAAATCGTCTGAGACGGGAAACTCATCACAAGACGAAAAATTCGTCAAATGTGACTCCGGTGTGTGACGAGTTTCCTGTCTCAATTTCCGTCTAACTTTCCCGGCCAAACCGACGAAAAAGTTAGACGAGAAATTCGTCAGCTACGAAAATCCGTCCTAAATTCCTATTAGACGTGAAAATCGCGACGGGATATCTGTGTGTCCTAGGCTTTAAGACTGGACCGAGAGATCCCCCAAGTGTTTCTGGGATGGAAAATCCAACATGGCGTCGAAGCTGAATTTCACATTTCTCGGAAAACTAACACGGTTAACCGTCCTTTAAATTCACACTTGTCGGGTTTTTGTGAGACGAAATTCCGTCCGAGACGAGTTTTCTGTCTTCTAATATAAATTCAACAAATGATGAGTTTCTGGTGTTTCGGTGGGCTTACAAGGCTATAATTGGCTATAATCTAAAATAAATTTTAGAATGGTTCGCAAGCCAACAGAAATTGACTGTTCCTATCGAAGAGCAGTCAAAAAAGAGCTAAACAAATGTTTGCAAGTTTTTAATGCATCTGTAAGGCAAAAAAAATGGAAGTGAATTCAAAGTTTCAGTTCTTCCCTCCGAGCGATTCGCGGTGCCATTGACAGGTATTTTTTAAAAAGCAGCCTCTTCACAGCTTGCCCTGGTCAATTATCGGCGATTCTGAATTTGCAAAGGCCAACCAAACGCTGAACGGTAAAATAAAAAAATAATCTTATTGTTAATTAGAATTATTACAAAGCCTCATTGATATTTCAAAGTCAAACCCGTATACTCTTTTTTTCTACACCAGCATGCAAATTAAAAAGGCGAAAAGCTCGCCCACTGTTAGAACTCAACAATACTGATAATACACAAAGAGAATTGGTGGATCGTTGAAAACTATTCAAGCTGTTTTATCGTAACCCACAGTGGCAAATCTAACAGCAAAACAAAGATGTAGATGGTCGCTGATTAACTTCCGTTGGAAGTCATTTTGACCAATTTAAGTGTCACCTATTTTTTTTTTGTCACTTTGGATAGCCAAAAAAATATATATTTGAATAGATGGAATCGTCAAAATAATGGTTCAGTTTGTTAACAATAACCCTACTAGTGCACAGAAACTCAGTGGTATTAGTTATGTTTGCCTGCGGATGGCTTGTTTGGAAATGGATTGCAACTTAATTGAAAAAAAAATGCCAAGTTTTGAAAGTTTTTCCTGTGTATTGTAGAAAAGTCGCTAAACCCTGGTTATAGTTTGCTCATTTTCAGAGAAATCCTCCAATATTTTCTTCATGGTGCTCTAATAACAATTTCACGTTAGAAAAAAAGGTTCTTTGTCAAAAATTTTAACAGTCACCAAAGCACAGCAAAATCACCGTGACAGTGCATTTTTAACATCCACTGGTTACGCAACATTGGGCATCGATAGAGCTGAAACCAAAAATCGATTGACCATGGCAAAATGGAAGCTGTTCGAGGCATTTCGGCTGACATTGTTTTGAGTAAGAGTGCTACCGGGTTGAAGGTTTGGACGTTTAGTTCTTCGCAGGACAAAAGAAACTAGATAACGGGTAAAGTAAATAAAATTTGATGGCGGAGTTTGTAACTTTAGCAGAAAAACTAACGTTAGTTTTTCTGCTAAATTTAATAACAAAAGTCAATCTTATACGAGTTTGTAACTTACTTGATTAAAGCAAACCTGTTCACTTCCTGATCTTTAAGTTTGCAAGAGGAGAAGGCGGAGTTCGGAGCAAAGATAGCAGGGTCCTCAAAACCCTGATGCGGTTGCTTTGTCTATAGGCCCACCGGGCTCTGCTGCTTATGGAAATAAACAGGACATGAGAAAGCTGGGCTGAAAGGCGCCACGCAGCAGGAAATGAACTTATAATGACTAAGCATGGTTTGTCAGAAGGCTAACGATCAGCATACAAACGAAAAGCAGCTGTAGAGCGAAAGTCGTAAATTTATGATATGTTCAGTTTAACAATTCGGTCGAAAAATAGAACAATATACCGGTATACGGTTGTTTGAGAATCAAGAAATGGTGTAGAGAAGGAATCTCGACGTATCTCAGATTAGATGGTCTATTTCATATTCAGAGAAAATGAATGACTTTTAATTCTCGATTAAAACTCCGCAGAAAAACTGTTCTCATGCCGTTGTTTCCGTTTTACGACTTTGAAAGGACGAAGTCTCTAAGGAAAAAACGTTTATTTTTTGTTTCTACTTTATTTTCCAACCACCAAAGAGTCTTTTGTAGAAATAACAACATGATAAGTTTTTGCATCAATTGGAGTCTCCAGTAGCTCAGTGGTTAGAGCATCCGGCTAGATCACGGAGGGGCGTGGGTTCAAATCTCATCTGGAGCTCGGTTTTTTTTTTCCTAGTTTCTAATTGGTGCAAAAAGTGACCATGTTGTTATTTTATTTTCTAGACTCTAACCAAGGTGAAATTGTTTAATTTTACGCGCTATATCTTTAGTCAAGCCACATTCATTATATAATTCAACAAACTGCATCACAAAGCTGTATTTTTAAAGAAAGATTCAAATCTTAAATTCGCTGACGAGCGGTTTTAATTTGCGTCGTATCGTTCAACTCAAACGTGATGATCATGAATATTTAAAAAGCTTCTCCACTGTTCTCAAGCTGAACCATCTGTAGGCTAAAGTCACATAATCCACAGGAACACTTTAATTTATAGGTCCCCTATCACCTAATTGAAGCTGGCAGCTGACTTGAAAGGCCCAAATATTATTAAATATTGAGGAGAAAGCCTAGTTTTAAAACAATACTTAAAAAATCAGAAACTGGGAACTGAGCAACCCTTTTTGGTTAAAACACTGGTCTATTGGGGAACTGTTGTTGTATTCAGTGTGTTTGTAGTGGTTTATAAAATTATGATACTCGAGAAAAGGCAGTTATTCTCCAAATGTTTGCTTTACTCGGTCTAATACGGTAAAATATTGGACCAGCAATCCAATTGGTTGATTTGAGTTATCGGCGCTGACAGCTGCAGGGGTAGCAACTAAAATAAATGACATGTTCAAAACAAGCTTCACCAACCTGCCTTCTTAATTATGACTAAATAAAGTTTCATTGTGGTCGGGAAAAGACATACCTGTCGCAAGAGCTAAGAAAATAAGAGAGAAATGTGTAATGCTAACATAATCCGGTGTTCCAAAGCGCTCTGCTAGTCAGTAAAGATGATAGTCACATTTCCTTGATACGATTATATGCTTAAAATGGACGCAATCTGAACAAATCAGTGATCTTGCAAAGGTACGTTGTAGCCACTACAACTTGCAAATATCATCTACATTTATTAAGTTGATAAAATCTTGTAAGACATCACATCAACTGTAATAAAAGCTGAAATAAAATATACATATATATACACATATATGTACATATGTATAAGTTGAATAAAAGTAAATATGTCAAATAACAAAAAACATATAGTACATAATCACACATCAGGTGAAATTTCGCTTCCTCCCACTTTTTCTATAAATTGCGAAAATTTAAGGAGACTTTTTGTCATATTTCCGGAGGAGTTAAAGAATTTAGGGTGCTTTCCAACACAGCAATAAGAACGGTAGGTCACCGACTTAGTTTTTGAGGTAATTTGCAAAAACTGTAAGTTAGAGGTCCTTTTTGTAGAGCTGGTCTGTTGCCATGGATACCGTTATGACGTCAGAACTACCTTTAAAGTATTGCACAACAACTGAATTAGAAAGGTGTTTATAGTTTGTCTACATGATCAGATGAAATTTTTTGTAAACTTGCATCATTCCAAAATCACTAGAACAATGAAAACCCTTACGAGCCTCTGGAAAAGCAATGTCACTTACTTATAAAAACGAATCGTTTCTTTTTTAAAAAAAAAAAAAGTTAGAAGTGTGACGAAATATGCAGCTTTTCTAAAGCGCGACTTTAGATTGTCGCCAAAAGCCCTAAAATTTGTTATGACCATGCCCGAGGCTGTTACGTGACCCCGGCCTCCTAGATATATAGGCTGTTCGAAAGGAAGGTGTGTTCTCCTGACAACCCAAAAATATAAAACTCAAGAGTGCGTGAGTCGAAACCTTTACGAAGCTGACAAAATTTAATTTGGAAATTGATTGTTGTAAAAGAAATGGTATATCAAAAAGGCTTCATTTGCATGTTTGTGAGGAACTACTCCAGATAAAGTGATTCGAGGTTTATATTATTTTTATGTTCGTATTTTCATAGAGCAATGAATCATGTTGTAGATCAGTTACTTTTCGTCCTTTTGATTAATCACCAAAATAATGAATAGTTGAAAGTGAAAGCACAGAATAACCTGGATTACTGACGCATTTAACAAGGAATTCCGACAAAATATTTACCGCACTTTTTTATCCAAACTATGTCTTTGTGCTGAGAAACACCGTTACTGAAAAAAAATGTTCGAGGAAGTTTTGATTACCTATAGGTTCCCTCCCATTCCATCAAAAGAGCTTTCTAAGGCTATATCTTCAATGAATGCGGATAAAGGTGAAAACACCTCCTTTTTAATTAGTCCGGATAAGTGTGCACGGGAACTTATCCGCTCTAGAAAGCGTTTCAAAAACCTTTTCACTTGTTGAAAATGTTGTTTTAGTGTCGGCGAAAGACGGAAGACCAAAGCGGAGAAAAAGAGTGCGCTTTCAAATGGATCCAGATTAGCGTTTATGGGGTCTTACCTAAAAGAACAAACCAGTAGCTTTTTTTTTTTCAGTTTCATTAGGTACACTGTTCTCCTGCATTGATTTTTCGTAAATGTAATAAAGTAAATTAATGCAAAATATGGTAACTTTTCAATTAAAATTACGTACAACGTAATGACCCTTGAATGCGGATACATACATTCGATGTAACTCGGTATGCGTTTTGGATGAACGGAGTTTTTAAGAGGCGTACCATATGGCAATTTATATGTCCAGGGAAAATGCTTACCACAACTCACAGACTCGGAACAAGGCGATATGTTTTGATAGATGAAAACATTAAGTTTCTTGTCTTTTGCATGTCAAACTGTATCGTTAGATTACGAAAAAACGTTTTTCTGTTTAACAGTAAGCCATACACACCTGCCTTAGTCCAGAATTCAGCTCTAATACTGGAGAATGTTCTGCTAGAAACCACAGTCAAGCTCATCAACATAAATCACTTTAAAGTGCTTATGTACTCTTGCTATATGACTCCTATGTCTCATCACATCTCAGAGATAATGTATTCTTTGTCAATCCTATTACATCTCGCATCAGTTCTAATTACGTACAATATCCGTCAGTATTAATAGTTTGTGATAATTGGTACATTTTCCGGAGAGGCACACGCAGGTTAAATGATAACATTCGGAATTGCAAACCTTCACTTCCGTTTTACATGCAATTTTGCCCTTGGCTATGCGGCACATCATTTTATCTCATCTTCTTTGTTTTATTTCACAAAACGTCGCATTAGTAATGATGATGATAAAGACGTTTGCTTTTAAGAAGATCAAAAAATATAAAACTACATACATTTGGCAAAACTGTGCCAAAAACTCTTCAAAACTTACATGAGGAGCCAAACGATTTCGGTTTTAAAGCAATACGTTGATCGGTCCAGACTGCGAGCAGCACCTTTTGCGTTTCAACATTTGAGTACTTTCATTTGGAGGGAGGAGCAGATATTCGGCAAGTAAACGCTACATGAATTTGTCAAGATAAGTGGGACGTTTTCGTTAGAAATGATATTAGGCCCAATTTGTACGGCGCACTTTATATCACTTAACCGAAATTACCCAATCAGCCCATAACGAGACGCAGGAGTAACCAACTCGGGACTTCACTAGTTACATCACATGACCATTTTTCGAAAACCATTCCTTATTTATAGCGCAGATATCCGTGAACATCTGGCAAAGCGGCACGTACGTTGACAGAGTTTGAGATGACTTAGAGTGCAAAAAAGGCTAAACACAATGGGCTATTTCGCCCCTGGTCTTAAATGCAAATCCTTTGTTATGAAAAGTAGTTGTACCCACGTCTCAATATCGTTGTCTATTACAAATTGGGGACGGATGAACGTAAATTGTGACAAATTTTCCAACTTGACGTTTATACAAAACAGCAGCTGACAGGTGTTCCTGAAATGTGTACTTGTTAACCAAATATATTCTTGCTAACGTTAAAAGGCTCCTATACGCTACAATGCAACCAACAGACAAGGTCAGGCTTAAGATATCCGTATTGAAGTGGCATGGATTTCACGTGAATTTTAATTAAGGTTTTTATCTAAAAACTTGGGGCGAAAAAACAGCGCTTAGTGATTCTGCCATTGTGACTGATAACTAGAAAGGATTTGAGAATATAGTAATTGCTGACGACTGTCATTAATTGTTGTTAGAACTAACTGACACTTTTAGTTTCAGCCCATGCAATTTAAATATTGACTCTGTGTCGGGTCAAGCAAAAAGCAAAACTGGAAAACGCCACACCAAATAAGACCAACAGCAAGTAAAGAATTTCCTTTGAGAGATAATCGGCGGCAAACCGAACAGCTGAGCACAGATTCCATTTGTGATCAATGGCGCCCACGGTCGCACCAAGTGTTCGGTTCCGGGATTAAACCTCTACCGGGTATTAAGAACGTAACAAAATTTTTATACAAAAGGAAAGGCGATATTTTAATGTGGCTTCACTTTGCCATCAGTGTTAGGTAAATTTAAAGTGTAACTAGATCAGGAGATCAAACTAAAGACATGCTTAAATATGACTACAGCAATTTTCACCGATGAATCATGCAATCTCTTTTAAATTTCTTTGCATTTGCCTCACCATCCGAGCAAAAAAAAACCATCGAGGGTAAAATGTCAAAACAACACTGGTCGGTTAAAATAGTTTATATTTTTGGCTGAGTGAGACCACAGCCAATGTGTGTGGTCAGTCTCGAAATTGCATTTGTCAGTTGCGACTAAAACTGGGGCCTTATTTCAGTATATTAATTCATTTTCTTTCTATGTTTTAACACTGACAGATTTCTTGAGTATTTTCTTGATTGCAAAAGAAGAAAAGAGTCCCACGCTGCACAGAAAGGTGAGTACATCATCAAAATAGGTATCCTTAACGAAGGTTGACTTTCCGAGTTTAATCAAACAAGCTTTCAGTTTCTTATTAGAAATTTAAAATACAGATATATCTTTATTAGCCCAGTGTAGCCAGACCACGGGTGTCAGTTCCAAGTAGCAGTTGATCTACACTCCGAGTTTATAAGAACGTTGAGGCGGAGATTAACCAAATTTTAAGAAAATATTAAGAACATTTCCCAGACCGAGAGTACATTTTTATTTCACTCGCTACATGCGTGACGGTTTTCCGCATTTTCGCCGCAACATCTTGTAACTTAATGTCAGGTTGCCAACCTTTGTGGTCGATACTACTGTATTCGTAAAGTCAAATTTACCGAGAGATGGCTGCTGAAACATCCCTTACCCATCACTACAGATTACATGTTAGCCGCGCAACAGAGCATATCACAAGCAACTTGGCACCACATTATGGCACATATTGCTCTTTGATAGGTGCCTTGGTCACGTCCACATAGATTTATTGAAATACTATGACTGACAACTTTAAGAACATCTTTTAAAAAAGCTTTTTAGGCTCAAATTGTCAAAACAAAATAAGAACGTTCAGCCTCAGCCCCATAATTAGACGTTCTTACAAAACAAAAGAGTGTATAGAAGGAGCATCTATGATATAGCGAAAGCAAAGCGCGTGACCTTCCTTAAATCTTACATATGCTGGTTGCAGCGCTCATAGATGTGCTCTCATGCCAGTCCTTAAGTCTTTCATAAAATATATCATAGCGGTGTAAATTTATCGGACCAACACTAGTCCAAGTTAAAATAAACATCCCTTGTCTCAAAATAAGCGGGCTCACGTGAAATTCGCCGCCTTCCCCCGCGCGTCGCGCGTGTTTTTGACACGCAAACGACGCATTTTACATGCGGTCACGTGTTCTGTTTCCTCTGCTTGACAATCTCCGGGCAGAAAGAGGAAGCTGCCATAGTCTTGAACCGATATTAAACACAGCGATTCGCTGCGAAAATTTTAGTGCACAATTAAATGTTACGCGAAAAATTAAAACTGTGTAACATGGGTACGCACGCCAGACGATTTACATCTAGCAAGAACCATGCGTTTGAAGGTGATAGAAATAAAACGCATTGATACACTGCACAAAAGTCTCCCTTAACATTGTTAATTGCCGTTGCGAATCATCACTTATCACTTATTCGTCTTGCTCAGTTTCTCTATAATCCTTAACTCGTTCCGCATTTGATGTTGTTATCCTGAATGCCTTCCAAGTCTTACTTCAAAATCTCGCCTCCCATATCTTAATTCAGCAAAGGCAGTGAGTGGTTGTTTACTATGTGCGCCTATTTTGGGTCTATTCCGCGTCATTTGGATTCATTTGGATTCACGACTGTATTATCTGCGTTTGTGTTTGTAGGTCAAGGCCGTTAATTAAGACATGGCTCACAGCATCGGATTGAATTCGTCTAACGAGACATGTTGGAACATTACAAGCGTTCAAGCCGCTCTCTTGAACGATTCAGCTTCTGCTACTGCTCAGCTTTTATCCAGAGGATCACTGATAGCTCTTTCCGTGATTTCAGCTTTGGCCGGCCTCATTGGAAGCGTGGGAAACGCCTTGGTGCTTCTAGCCGTCTTCAAATACGAAACACTTCGCACAATACCCGATCTTTTCATCACCAGCTTGGCATTCTCGGACTTCACGGTCTGTGCTCTGTTCCTACCAATGTCCATATACTACTTCTATCACCCAAACGCCGAAGAAGAGAACTTGCCGTTTTATTTGAGTAAAAATTTTTTCGGACACGCGTCCATGGTTGCTTCCGCAACCAACATGTTCGCCGTTACTATTGATCGCGTCATTGCGATAAGATTTCCATTCAAATACATTGGCGTGATAACAAAAGTGCACGCTGCGGTTGCGATCACAATCGTATGGATGATTTCCATTGCATTTGGCGCTCTGTACTCGCGTGAATTCATCTCCAGGTACTACATAGCGTTTTACAGCGTCCTTCTTTTATTAAGTACAGTAGTAATGTATATCTACATATTCATTATCGCGAAACGCCAAGAGAACAGAATTCAGGATATAAGTAAGACATCTGATGGCTCGGCGGTGGAGAAAAAAGTCGCTAAAACCATTTTTACGGTGGTGGGGTTTTACGCTTTATGTTGGCTGCCAGTGCTGTTACTCGCAGCAATTGTTAACCCTGTATCGAAACCGGTTCAGTTTAGAAGAGGCTTTCCTTGGGTTCAAACTGTGTTGGCTTGCAACTCGGCAATCAATCCTTATATTTACTGCATGAGGAGTAATAAGTACCGTTCAGCATTTGCCAAGATACTGCGTCGTACATCGTTTGGCAATACAACTGTGGGAGTCCTTTAGTGACTTTAAAAACTTAAAGCAATGTTTAAAAAACGAGCAGGAGTGTTTTATCGGGTTTAATTCCGCCTCGTGGTTTTAAACCCGATAAAAAACGTGCTGCGAGTTTTTTGAACGGCTTCAAAAACATTCCTGGAAAAGTGTGTGTCAATAGAGTTCACAACAATTATGCTTTTTTGAACGTTGGAAATTAGCGTAAGGGAAAAACACCGCAAACTAATGAGGAGTGTTACCGCATACTAATAAGGAGAAGGTTTATCGATATAAAGTCACTGCACGTGATGTATTATCGACGATTTGATAGGTCAATGGGCTTCAAACCGGGTTCACGTTGTGAAGGTTGCGACGCGGTTTAACTTTGTGTATTTCTCATTTTAGCTCTGTAGTTCGCGTATCAAAACTCTCAAAACGAAAGCTACATATTGAGAAATACTTCCAGTTCATGTTGCTGTTGTTTGATATTTTGTAAAATAATTTTCTTGGTTACTTAGATGTATTCCTACATTTATCACGGATTAGAGATAAGTTTGTCTAGTTGTGTTGGCCCTGTAATCACCAATGATGGTAAATACTTTCAAAATTTAATTTAAAAAAATTAAATTCAATAACACGGTGAGTGAGAGGCTCGTGATAAAGTGCTTGACGATAATCCAGATCGAATTGGAATTTGAAAATTTGGAAATGTTGGTTTTTGAGGAGAGGGGAAAATGGGAGTACCCGGAGAAAAACCTCTCGGAGCAAGGACGAGAACCAACAACAAACTCAACCCAAATATGACGTGAGAGCGATCTGCAGTAGGGTTCGATTAAGAATGATTGTCTTTTTTGGATCGAATATTCTCAGAGCCAACGTATAGCTCAATGTTCACAGTATCCCGGTGTAAATAAAGTTTGATATGACAAATCGTCACAGAAACACAGTTCACTGAGTTTTAGTTTTAAGGCTAGACTGAAAATATGAGTCATATTTTCGAAGAACGCTGTTTTTAATCTCGTGTTGTTTCAAGCCGGGTGATTAAAATTGTTACGGTGCGAAGGCTTCCTCTAGCGACTGATTCGTTAGGATTTTAAAAGATTTCACAGAAGACCAGGAGATTATCTCAATATCTCTAATAAAAGTATCAATTGTAAATTTTTTGTAATTAAGTTGATCTTCCTTTCAAAACACTGTAACTATTTGTACCATTTCAGCCCTGCCGTTTTTTCAATATTGTATTTGTTATTTGTGTTGTTATATAAATTTACTGTAATTTGCATGGCTCCATGTAAGAGCACTTACCAGTTGTTCATGGATCCGTGTGTAAATAAAGGTTTTACTTGATAGTATTTCTTTGCTCTTTTGCTACAAACAAAAAAGCTCTAAGACCCGGCATTTTCGGACTTATGGATGTCGCATCCTAAACCTGAGGTATCTTTAAAATTTGCGCGTTTTTTGACCACACTTGGGTGATGGTGGCGGTTGTGATGGTGACAGTGATGTCGTCACCAATGAAGCTTTACTGTTTAATTTGTAGATGCCTCAGTGATGCCACAAGGGCACATTAATCGTTGAAAGTTAATGAAAAATCATCAAGACATTTGACACGCGGGTTGATACTTACGGTCAAAGAAATCAAATCGCTGCAGAGAGGAATGTAGAGAGGCCCAGGAAATGATAGCCATCAAATAGCCTTTCGGGAACTGGTCGCAGAGGATCCACCTTGTCTAAGGTAGGGGAGGGGGGGGGGGGAGTGTAATGGAAGACACCACATATCTCATGAACATTACCGACAGAATTTTATTGGCTTTAAAGCACCCAGTAAAGGAGGAGGAGAAGGAGGAGGAGGAGGAGGAGGAGGAGGAGGAGCACTTAGCTACTATTTTAAGTAGATGACCTTAAGATGAATAGTACCCGGGTCGAAACCTTACAACTAGACCACTGACACGCGACGACTGGCTGCCGGATTTTGCAATTTTTAGCCAGATATCCTAACCCAAATATTAAGGCTAACCGGAGTGTTATTTTGAAAGTTACCATGCAGTCTGTCACGGTAGGTATCCGCCACTTTGAAGTGGTCGAAAAAAATTACCCTGTCCGGAACACCGCTCCTGTGTTAACATAAAACCACTGGAGCAAGAGTAGTTCGGACAATGATTACACAAAATTTGCATTTGGTCGGTATTCACACTATTGTTGCATTTACACTAAAGTTTTTAACCGTTAAATCGAAACGTCCAACGTTAAGACAAAATGAAAGGTCCAAACAAAGCCGAGGCTTTCTATGGCATTTTATATTTTCAAACTTGAAACTTTATTATCTCTGAAAATTCGCGGTTACTGCCGAATTTTCTTTGCGGATCTCAATGATCCCTTGCTAAGATCTGCTTTCCCTAGATAGTCATAGGCCGTGCATAAATATTATTAAATTAGCAGCCACCGGACATACGTCAGAGTAGAAATTCTCAGACCACCTCGAGATTAGTAGAACACATGCGCAGTAGCAAAACGAGGCAACACCGTTAACATATATACTGAAAATGACATCAAAACAAACCGAGAAACGTCTTCCATACTTTGCTTGACTTGGTCCGTTTGACTTCAGTTGTGTCGAGATCATCAACGTTCTCATGTGACATTTTACCCAATGTCAGGTTTTATCAACTGAGTCGACAAGGTAAATTGTCCATCCTTCGTCTAAGCGTATCCTATGAAGTAAGGCTCGATTTCCACTGCATCATGCCCTCTCAGGTCTGGTATGGGATCGGAGAAGGGCCCAAACAGAGGCTGGCATTAAAGCTTAATTAAAATAATATCTCTATTAACCACTTCACTTAACTTTATTTTGTCGCACGCACGGTCTTGTCCCTACTCCTGAATTAGTTGAAAACCGAAGACTTTAAAAAAAGGAAAGGAAAGAATTCACCAAGTGTTTCGAACGTCTGAATTTCAAAGATCTACACATGCAGTCTATAAATACAACTACAAGCAGCAGCAGGACACCATATTTGCTGCCGTGATACAATTGAATCCGGCCTTGCATTTGCATTTCGGAATTCTCGAGAACTTGCTCACGCATGACCTCTGAATGCTTCCATTTTTTCCCTAAGGCTCTGGGGATCACCAGATGTTATTTACACTTCTGACCCTCCAGCACCTGTATACAGGGTTTGCTGGCCCGGGCATTAAGGTTCTCCTCTTTTTTTTTTTTCTTTTTTTTTGATGAATCATCTGGTTAGAATTCATATTCTATTGGGAACGATCCCGAAGATAATTCGCTTTGATCATGCCGGCTTAAAGCAAAGCGCGCCACATGCACTCAAGAAATGGAAGGAGTTCCGTTTCGTGACGGAATCCAACACGAAGAAGAATCCGGGTAAAAGGACTTGTGAAACACACGAGGAGTTGAATATGCTGCATGGCGAAACAATTCTCTTATTAATAAAGAGAAGCTAAGTCATCCGTTAACTTATTGACATGCTTTATGATATGGTTAAGTCACGGTTTTGACTTTCTTTGTTTAAGAAATCGTTTTAAAGAGAAGGTATTTGAACACCCCCTACATTTATATTTAAAAAACCCCTTTGCATGACGCGAATTCAATCAGCCTCCGTAGTCTACCACTGAAACGCAAGTCGCCAGTCCTACTGCCCCTGCAGACAGATAAATCTCACCAAACGATATCACATCAGAAATGAAGTGACCATGAGGAACGGCAATACAGAAAACAGTAAAGATCGCCCACAAAATCGATGAATTCTTCTTCCGCTCAGTCCCCATCACCGACGACTTTGCCAAAATTGGCTGCACACTTTCTGGCGGAATTCAATCCCGGGCAAAACGACAGCGTTCCCGAAAAATCACCATGCGTTTCGTTCACTGAAGAAGAAAGGGAAGAAGACAAACCAGAGACAGCGTTGCAAGCGCGAGATAGACACAAGTGGAGAAAGGCGGCTCTCGTAGTTACGATCGCCAGCTTAGCCGCATCAGTAATTTTTAGTGCGGTATCGTTTGCTGGATCAGCAATTATGAACAGTTCGTCCGTTCTTGCTTCAGCTCTTGACTCTTTTCTTGCAATTTTTTCCGCCACCGTTGTCATCTGGAGATTTCGCGACGATAGTAATGGGAAAATCGGCCCCAAGAGAGAAAAGCAAGGCTCAGTCGCGTTTGGTATTGCGTTCTTGGTTAATGCTTCAGTAACCATTGTGATTTCTGCCATTCACTTGATAGATGAAGAACAACCAACACGTTCCGAAGTAATCTGGCCTTGTCTTTTAGGATTCTGTTTCGTCTACTTTGTGCTGGCCGCACTGGAGTTCTGGATATCCAAAAAACTTAGAAGTTCTGTTTTCGTCGCGCTGTGTATTGATGATGTGCTAACGGGAGTACTTATGTTCGGTCTTGCTGTGAACGCTTTCATTGTTGATCAACTCCCATATCTGTGGTATTTGGACCATTCCATTGCTATCGGAATTTCGCTGATTATTTTTTATTGTGGTATTAAAATTCTGGTGGAAATATACGTTTACAAGAAACTTCCATTTCAGATTTTCAGCTAAAATTCTAGAAATTGAATGCATTTTAGGCCGCTATATATCTGATAAAAAAAATAGTAATACTTTATTATTCTATTTTGCAGTCACTTATTCCTCGAGTTTGACGATTTTGCTATTAAAGAATTCCATCCTGTAGCATACCTTTTCTAGCTTGATATTGTAAATCAAGTCTGGGGCGATGCCATGTTTTTAATAAACCATAATGACCGGGGCGCTGAAAAGAGGTTCTCGCTACCCTGCTAGCAGAGGTTTATTTCTAGTAAGTCTTTTAGCATGTACGAAGTCGTTCGAGTCTCTAGTATTGCGAAACAAGCTGACTACGCGAAATACTCAGTAAAGACGCAAACGTCTTAGTACATGCTAAAAGATTTGCCAGAAAGAAACCTCTGCTAGAGGGGTAGGTTCTCGCTTGTCGCCTTAAGAGCAATTAAAGTGAAAGTTTCTAAAATTAGAATCAATTTGAAAAATGTAGGCTATACTGTGTGATCAGTTTTGGTCTGTTCAATAAACCCAACTACGTCTTGATTATTTCTTCTTCGTGAAACGAGACGTTCTGATGAAAGGGCGATGATTATTCTGCTTTTCTGATGACACAAGAACTCAAAAGATAATTACAGGATAAATGAGGTCACGGTAATGCGCTCACATTATAAACTGGCATGCCTCACTTGTCCGCCTAAAGGCAATAGAATATTCCAATACCCATCAAAGGATCACAAGCAATTATTGGGTGAGGCCGAAAAGCCTTTTATTGGAGCATCCAACACGAAGAACAATTTTGGGTAAAGAACTTCACCCCGAGGAAAAAAATAAGGGGTACCCAACGACAGTTTTCTCTCAAATCCTTTGAAACGCCATTTTAGGCTATGTAGAGTGTTTTTAAAACCCTGTAGGGTTCATTTCAGGCCGCGCCATAATATTTTTATCTGTTCGGTCATTCTAGTGGAACTTGAGTCTTTTCGAAATTACTAGGGCATTCTTGTCCATTTCACGAAAACCTTATCGAACCTTAGGTCTTATTTCCTTTCCGAAAATCTTAGCTGACCTTTCCTCAGTACCACATTTTTATCGATCCGAAGATACAAGGCCTTAAATTTATCATATCAGGAACGTTCGAGGTGAAAATTCCCTTTAGAAAATTGTAGGGGATAAAGGGCCTTCCGAACAGATAATTTACCGAAACGATCTGTTGGGTGCCCCTGTTAAATGTGCCGCATGGTGAAACACTTCTCTTCAGTGTAATCCGGTAAATAGCAGCTCAATCATCCATTAACTTATTGATATGCTGAAAGATCTAGTGAAGTCACGGTTTTGGTTCGCTTTGTTTAATAGAAAGTATTTGAATACACCCTTTGCATGACATGAATTCAATCGGCCTTCTCAGTCTACCATTGAAACGTTAAGTCGCCAGCGCTGCTGTCCCTGCGGACAGATAAATCCCACCAAACGATATCACATCAGAAATGATCATGAGGAACAAGCAATTATTGAGTGAGGTTGAAAAGAAACTACTTAAAACTTTCTAAGTTTTAAAAGACCCGCTGCCAAAAGACAGTCACAGTCATGTGAGGCTGTAAAAGCTTCAAAGGCGCGTATTTTGGGGACATATTCTGTGTATTCTGAAAAAAAAAACAGTACGCTAAAAAATGTACGTTGTATCTGTTACCCAGTAACGAAAATTATCCAAATAGCTATAGTAAACGAATTGAATTCTTATCAATGTTTTAAAAGAATAATATATTTAATATTTCGAGGTATTCTGATTTTGGAATATCTGGAGTATGTCCCAAAAAAGTTCTCTAAGCTCGTGGATAGTTAACCCAGGAAGACGCCTTACCTTATGTAAGCCGAATACAGCCAAACCTACAGGACGGTGCGTACTTTTATTACTGCTCATACGCACGTCGAGATTCTCGGGTTTCCTATGGGTGGTGCCTACTAATATTTCAGTTTCCGCAGTTTAAAGCTATGCGGAGAAAAGCAGAACTTAGCAAGTGCTCTTGGTATCCTAAAAGAAAATTGGAGGTAACCACGCATTTTTCAGAGATAATAATTTGGAAAAAACGACCTATGAAACCACCTTTGACACAGACATGCCTTGCACGTGGTTCCTCGCCCGTGACTGCCCGTGCCACTGTTCGTTATCTTCGTGTTTTTTATTAGTGTTTTCATTTGTAATTTTTACTTGATTTTTCTTAGGTTGGGGTTGCGCCTCTCTACAAAATGCCCCGCTACCCCCAATTTTCTTTCAGGATTCCAGTAGCCCATATTGAGAGCTGCTTTTCCTGCATAGTCATAAACTGTGCTAAATTACTTCTGTATTAGGAAGCACCGTCCTCAAGCGGCAACGTATCGGTCTCCTTCCCCTTTAACATACCATTTTATTTTAATTTATTCATTTTTTTGTTCTATTGTATTTGTTTGTTGTTATACCATTTTATTGTTGAAGTTTCTCAACCGATTAAGTAATTTTGTGAGCGCTTTTGTGTATAAACTGCACATTAAGTTAGAATATGTAAAAATGAAATTGCGTTTTTATTGTTTTTGACAAGTGTTCCGTGCAACCTGTATTAAGCAGTCTGGGCTGAGTTGCTCGAAGCATGGTTAGCGATGACCATTGGTTAAGAGGTATTAAAAACGATTAAAATCTATAGGTTGTCACGGCATTTAACCCGGGTTAGCGCTAACCATGCTTCGAGCAACTGGGCCCAGAGCGATACTTCCCGTTATTTAAACTTTTTTACGTAATCACTTTTTAGTTTTTTTTTTTTTTAAGTTAAACTTTAAAATGCAATTGTGTATGAAACTGAGGACAGCTCAAACTGAAGACCAAACAGAAATCTTCCCTCAAAGAAAAGTAATTCTTAAACTGTTGTGCGACAGCGGAAGAAGCAGTATTTTAACCCCTCGGGGTGAATGAGATGCCATAAAAGATCACCTCAATTTTCGCTCATCATCAGTTGTCTTTCGGGTTTGACACATTATGCCGGCATAATTTCTGGCATAATGGCATGGTCAGAGCATCGAGCATAATACCGGCATAATGGCCAAGTTTATAGCCTAATTTTAGCATGATGCTACGCAACTAATATTTTCCCCATTTTCAGTGAAAATGTAAGAAAAAAATATCGAGTTTGTCTCCTCAGTCTGATTATTCAGCTCTTTCTAATGCTTGGTTAATGGTTTAGAGGTCTGGGTACAGCAGTATCCATGCCAGGTCCATCATACTTGTATTAACATGCTTTACGCATTTTAGATTTTCCGCGTTATTGTTCGTCGCCTTTAAGAGTAAAACAAAAATATTAAAATGTTGCGTTTTAAGCTTTGGGGACTCGTTTGGGTGGTACCGTGAATTCATGGGCGAAATTTCAGCCAGCATCACACGAGCATAATGGCACGGTCTGACACGAGCATAATTTTCGGCATAATGGTACGATTTTTAGGGTGACGCTAAAAAGCACAATGGTCAAATTTACGAGCATAATGTGTCTAACCCTTGCTGTCTTGGTCAAAAACACATTATTACAATGCTATTCTAACATCTTGGAAAATTATTCCAGACAAGGCTGAACTCCGGGTTAACTGGAAAAAAAAAGTCTTGCAGGATAACTGTCTGGCTTGCTGGCTGGCTACAACTCTGGCGGACTAACAGGCCAGCTTTTCCACTGACCAAATGCAGGGCCACACCCCCTCCCCGTACAACAAAACAAGTTATAACTTGAGTGACCCTGTGTTTCATTGAAGGGTAAATGGGTTACCAGGGTGGGAAAGACGTTGAAGAAAGTAACATGTAAAAGAGAAAACCAGAGAGGCCAACATGATTCGTACACAGCTGCTTTGTAATCGTATTTATAGTTATCAGCTCTACCTTCCCATACTGACATGATTCGCTCTGACGAAGGGCTGACACTCGAATCTCTTTACAGCGGCCAAATTACCTTATAACTGTTAATAAAAAGAAACATTCCTTTGCAGTCCCCACCGACACAGCACCACAGTTTCTTTAGCAACTAACCCCCTTAGACAAGACAATGGGTTGAAAGTACGAAAAGACAATAATCCTCTTGAGGTTCATTGTCCAAAGGGGTAAATACTTGTGAATTAGTAATACAGTAATCAATTCCGATACAACTTGACTGAGACATTTCAACAACATTTCAGATCTCTAACAAACAGACTGTCTCTTGCGACCACACAAGATTTTGTAATAACACGGCAATCTCACAAGAGGTAGAGGCTTTGAATGGTTTGAATGAAATCCATTGTCTTGAGGGATTATCCACCCGTTTATGGCAATGACCAATAAGGGCGTAAATTATTTCTCAAGCATGCAAGATATGCACTTCAAAAGACAGTCAATTTCAGTAGAGAATAAGTGCATGAACAATTCTATGTGTCCTTACAAGAGGACGCTGATCGATTTGCAATGAAAAAGAAAGACTTCAGAGAGAAGGATCGGCCATCTCCCCCAAATGACACCTCTGATCGTGTCCAGGGAGAGTCACCGACGCTTCGACCAAAACTGGCTGCCGTGTTTAAAGCAGAATTCAACCCCGCAATCAACGACAGCGTTTGCGAAAAATCGCCCTGTGTGTCCTTCACCACGGAAGAAACTGGAGAAAGTAGGCAAGACACTGTGCCTGAAGTGAATGAAAGACGCAAATGGAGAAAAGCTGCCATGGCTATCGCAATAGCGAGTTTAATGGCTTCGGTGATTTTCTGTGCAGCATCGTTTTTTGCTTCGGCCACGACGGACAGCTCCGCCGTCCTTGCGTCGGCTATGGATACGTTTCTTGCAATCTTCAGCGCTTCTGTTGTAATCTGGCGGTTCAGAGACGACAGAAACGGCGAAATTGGACCCAAGAGAGAGAAATTCGGATCGATTACGTTTGGTGTTGCCTTCGTTATAGACAGCGTTATCACAATCGCCGTGTCCAGTTTCCATTTGGTGGACGAAAGCACCCCTAGTCACTCTGATATAATGTGGCCGGCGCTATTTGGGTTCAGCTTTGTTTACTGTATTCTCGCCGCTACAGAGTACTGGATATTCAAACAATTCAAAAGCTCTGTACTTTTCTCGCTGGCCATTGACGACGCGATCACTAGCGGACTATTGTTCGGTCTTGCTTTAAGTGCATTGCTGATGGATGAAATTGAGAACTTGTGGTACTTGGACCACGTAATTGCTATCGGGCTTGCATTGGTCATTTTTGCGTGCGGCATCAAGATGTTGGTGGATATTTTCGTGTACAAAGAACTCCCTTTCCAGATGTTTAGCTCAAAGCTATAACAACAAATTAGTCCTTGGCAAAAGAAGCTAGTCTTTAAGAATTCCTGTATCATTCTTAGCCGGACCTTAAAGCTGCCTTAAACATGCGCTGCGGCTCGGCATTTAGCGGGGAGAAGATGTCAGTGTGCGATTTATGGTTTTAATTCCACAAAAATCCCCGGTGATTCAGAAATAAAAATGCTCCACAAAAGCCTCAGTATCTGCACAATGAATATTATTCAAAGTTAAGTGCCGGATAATGGACACAGTGCCAGTATTTATTCCCCAAATTATGACTGACTGGCCGCACACGTTGAACCTCACGCTTGCTATACGAACTACAAGTACCCTTGAAATCTTTAATGTTTAAAAACAGGGCAAAAAGAAACTCCAAACTTTCAACAAACAAATTGCTTTATTACACGGTTTCATCCTTCGGGAATAACTTAGTATAAGAACAATGTGCAATCACGAGGGCTTTTAATGTCGAAAACCTTTTGGTTCCTTTGTAAAAACATTCAGACATTTCTTTTTAGCCTTTTAATAGCTGAACATATTGCCGGGCATATTTTAGGGCAAAAATAGTAACCGAATTTGGTAAAGTGACATCTGTAATATGTTTTAGCTAAATTCGCATAAGTGCTGCGTGTATTGATTAGCAAAATTACACTGAATTTACATTTTACGCATCCCTGCGATTCCCCTGAGAATGTAGTCGCTTTATTTAGGAGATGTGACGAGCCTTAACATCTGTAATTAACCGAGGTGGATTTTGATTAAAGGCAAAGCTCATTTGTCCTTCGCCTCAAATCCTGCACGTCTTACCTCGCAATACCACGAACTAGGAAATAAAACTGGGTGGGTGAAGCTTGGGCGATGAAACGCGCTATCTTTGTACGAACTGAGGGGACCGGCCTTAAGCACCCTCTCCGGAATCTGCTTTGCAATTTAGTAAATACCCCAAACGAATGAAAGCAAAAGACAGACAGATAGACGGACAGCCTTTACTTTTGCATGATGGAAGTTAAGGCCCGTTTAAACGGTTTCAACATTTGCCCAACATTCGTTCAACAAAAGTTTAACGGATGTTGGGCAATTGATGAATGAACGGAGGGTTCAAACGGTTTCAACGCCATCCAACATTTTCAAGAACAAAGAAAACGTTGAATGGATGTTGAATGAAAGTTTGCACCAATTTAAATTTGATTCAACACACTTTCAACAAGCTTTTAACATTTTTTTTACGCTTTCAACAATGTCGACCAGTTCAAACGCCCCCGACATTTGGTTCAACAACTGTGTTGAACGTATGTTGAAGCAAATGTTTAAACCATTTAAACGGGCCTTTAAAGTCGTGCGGCTTGTTCACAAGCGCCCTGCGCTCTGGTACAACATTTTTCTTGAGAAAGAAGGCGCTCGTTAAATTAATTTCATCCCAGGTTCAGTGGACACATAATATAACATGAACTCTGAAGGACAACAAAATAACATCGTTTTCTTCAGATGATTTTTTATGTCACCACAAAATGCCTCAGAGCACGTACCGTTCATACGCGTAATTTAATCCAATAAGATGAAAGAAAAGTGGCAGGAGAAGGAGAGACAAACTAAAGAAAACGTGTATTACTTTTCTTAACCCTTTAACACCTACTATCAAAGAGTAAATTCTCCTATCTTGTCCATATTTTCCTTGTCAAAGTACTGCGGAGAAGTTAATAAAATATCAAGAAAATTCACATTGGTGATCATATCCTTAATTCTCTTGACCTCAGGGGTTCAATAAGCATTGATATTACAAGAAGAAATTTGATGCTGATCACTGTCAGGGCTTAATAAACTTTTTGGGCACTGAAAAGAGATACATGGAAGTTGCTG
>NW_028145434.1:622500-767500 GCF_977016875.1 Pavona decussata | reverse complement strand
ATCTTGAACTTAAGACTGATGTGATTAATCGACTGCCATCAGCAAACATAGTCTGCCACCTAATACCAATAGTTACTGTAAATAATAACTGTTGTTCCTTAGTATGGAACTGTGTTGCCTCAACTGAATATTGACAAGCCAATGTGTGTACCAAAGTAGAAATTGCTATCAAAGGTTTGTCACAACATAAATGTTTTGTTTTTGTAAAAATCATCCTTATTGCCCTTTCAATTACACTGTACTTTTCACCCTTTCTTTTTAGTCTTATTATGCTATTAAATTGAAATGTGCAGTTGCTGGAAAAATCCATACCCACCCCATGGAAGGCCATTGGAAATTCCTAGGGGGAGGGGGGTCTTAAAAGTCAAAATTTTAGAAGCAAAGTATGAAGCTAAACTGGAATTTCCTGGGGGGACGGGCGGTGCAAAACAGAAAACCTTCTGTGGGGGGAGTATGGATATTTTCTGAAACTGCACAATAAATAAATAAACACAATGGATGTGATGTAATACACATACCTAATGCAACAAGAGTGAGAAGATGCATACAAGAAGATAATGACCTACCATATACTGTAGTGTAGCTTCTAAATGACTAAAAGAGTGCCCAGGCACAGAGCATGTCACTAATTCATGTACTTTGCATGGAAAACCTTTTTCCTGTGAAAAACTGTGCTACAATGTAACTATACTTCTATTCTATCCAACGGAAAAGAAAAATGTAAACTTGATATCTAAATACTGGATGGTGTTAAAATAATTATTTGTAATAACAAAAAATCCAGTGACGAGAGTTTGACACCATTATTTACCTCCTTGTTTGATGTGAGGATAAGGAACACATCATCCGTCACAGTCGTCGTTGATGGATTTGGCCCAGGACCATCATTCTTGGCATCACCAAACTTCTTCCATAACTATTTAAGATTAATATTAATTTAAAAATTATGAGCGATCTCAGAAGCACTAGTCTTTACCAGCTAAGAAACAGTGAATTCCATTGATGTTTCCAAAGTAAACACATATGAAACTTGATCAATTACTGTATGCTTGACTTTGAACTAAAGTTCAGCAGTATGCCAGTCATTCACTGAGCTTCTTAAAAATTGATGCGGTGCCTGGAAAAAGGCCCCAAGTGACTTCCGATAAATTGCTAGATTCTCCTTCCAAATTGATTTGTATTCCATTGTGAAACAAAAGGAGAATTTGGCCTTACATCAAAAGTCACTTACAGTGTAGGCCCTTATTCCACACACCCCTTCAATTTATGTTCCACATGTACACAGTATGCTAAGCGTCAGATAGGACCTCTGCCAGAGGTGGGAGAATTGATCTATTTTTAACATCCCTACATCATCCCTACATGTGGATGAAGTATAATACTCATTAATAAATAAAATCATCCAAAATAAGGGGACTTGAGATCATTTGACTCAGTATTCATGTTTTGATCAAACTGACAGTTGAAAATAAGTGCCCAGGTGGGAGGAACTTCATAAAATTTTTACAGTATTCAACATGACTTTCGCTTGCTTTTTTATCATATAATTTCAATAGACTTTCACCCCACTGCATTGAATTCATGAGAACTAACACCAGTTAAAACAAGGTTTTACTATATGGTAAAATGGTTTTGAGCAGTACTGTACACATTAAATAACACATTGTAGGCAGCAAACACATTTCAAGAGAGCTAAAAATGCAACATTCATTATAATCTCTTGTAAGTGTACATGTATAGTGGAGTCACATACCCAAGAATTTACCAAAAAACACTGTATAAAAGCAAAAAGTTTCAGTTTACCTTTCTTTTAGCTATTGTCTTTGATACTCTTTTTGTTTCAATTTTAAAGGTCCTTACAATCTGTAAAATAAGAAACAAAAACGTTAACCATTCATTACCATTGTTACATGCACATGCACTAGTATTGTTAATAAAAATAGGGTACATTTGCATTATTATAAAGAGCAAAGAAAACTATAGAATTGTTACTTGAAAGGTTCTTATCCAGTCTATTAAAATAAATACACTACAGTCAAACGTCTGTAAAGGACCACCCAAAATGCCAAGCCTACAATGTAAGTGGTTGCTTATGAGACTTTCGACCACAGGGGGTGTAATTCTTCAGTCATTCACCTTTGCTAATTTCAGGGAACAAGTTCATACAATGTACAGTGTATGATATAGCCCGGAAATAACCCACACTTCGAGACACCCGTGTTTTAGAAGTAGGAAAAGAAACATTTTAAACAATGCGTTGTTCCAGAAAATATCAATACCCCCACCACGAAGGGAATTCCACATAGGACCCGGCTGTGAAATGCACACATGCATGTTAAAAAGATAAGTTACCTTTAAAAGTTTTCCTTCTTCATTCCTTTTAAACTCAGTTACAATTTTTGTGTCTCCATTGATCACCTCTGAAATAGGGGGTACATGGTCTGAAAGGAAACATTTATTTCAAAGTTGAGATTTATTTTGAGATTTGGTGGTTTGCATCTGACGTCATGGTGGCCATGTTGGTGGAGAGGAACAATACTATTTTTTCCCTCTGGGAGTTAACTGCCATCTTTATGCAAACAACGTGAACAAATTTTCTTTTGTTTTGTCCAACAGCATGACGGCAATGCAAACTACCTATGTCAGGCCATCTGATATTACGCAACGGTGCGATTTCGCACAATTGACCTCAAATCGCATCCGATTGCACAATTCATAAAAAATCGCACCATTCACAAAAAATCGTACGAAAATTTCATTTTCAATCTTTTTGCATTTTCGTGCAGAATATGACCTTCTTACTCATGTTACCAAATTTCAATCCTTTACGGCGACTGGAAGTATTTTTTTTTTTAGCTTTTTATTTGAGATTTCACGGCCGCCATTACTTGGCCTTGTTCCGGAAGTTAAGGCTCAAATTACAGGAAGTGACATCATTGGCTCAACACGAAAAATTCCACATGGCTAATTTTCATATGGATTCTACTTCATAAACTGTATTCTGCTGTTATTTAGTTCGCAACAGCAGAATACAGTTTATGAAAAAAACTTCAACGTGGCCGTTCGCTTTTGTTTTAGCAGACTTTGAAAGCTGCCGCAAATGTTTACATCTTCAGCGTAGTGTTACAAATTTGCAGAATTGTTATCAAGATCATCTCAAAAGGCAATGTCATGTTTTCTTCATTTTCTATCAACTGATTTCGGATTGTAACAGTGTCTTCCTCTGACAGATGACTGGATTACTTGTTCACCAGTATTCGACACTAACTTTCCTGCTAAATTGCCCTTTGGGCAACCAGGTCTCTATTTTTTGTTGCCTAGCGTATTTTTTGGTTGCCCAAAAAATCGCCAGCTCGCTTCGCTCGCCGTTTCTCCCAGGAAAATACAAAGCGTAAATTTGGCCGCTCGGAGCCTGGGTACGGTAAATTTACCAACATTCTTTGCGGGTTAAAAAAACATGGCGGCCACGATTTTGTGCACAGTGTTTCGTGCTCGTTTCGTTGTATCTTGTTCAAACTAATATGTATCTTTTTTCAATCTACGGCTAACGGGTATGAAAATATCCCAAGGTAGGTACCCATATTAACACAATAAATAAATTGACAGCAAAGAGTTTTCAATTCGCTTTATTTCCTGCTGGACACACTGTGGACAGGAGCAAAACATCTGCTTGCCCGATCGGGCAACTTTTACTGTAGTTTTACTTGCCCATTGAATCATTTTACTTGCCCCGGGCAATCGGGCAAGCGTTAGTGTCGAACACTGTTCACTAAACCCAGTTTTAACAGTGAAGGAAGCGAAACTAAAAGATTGCAGCTTTTTCGGTCGCTGTTTCACAACCTGAGAATGGAAACACGCGCGATCACTTTTAGCCCCGCTAAACCAGTATGCTGCATGCACAAAATTATGCTTGATTGTACCTTAATCTTTCGAATCAAAACTTCAAAAACAGCATTTTCTTGATTAAAAATGCTCAAAACTTTTGGTTGTAATCGGCAAGGAACAAAGAAAACTCTTAAAGAGCGAACTCTTTCCATCTCGATCATACACGTGCACACACGTGTGCACATTGCTCCAACAAAAACGCAAACACAGTTGGCGGTGTCGCAGAGTTGGTTCCTGTAGACAGGAACTGAACTGTGGCCTCGGATTAGACGTGTGAAAAACTTAACACGCGAAAAATTCTTTGTTTCCGGCCTGCCTTGAAAGTTGATGCACTCGACTCGCGCCTGGTTTCCTCGAACCTTTCGAGTTTCGAGGATCTAGACACGAAGTTCGAGTTTCAAGGGATTGTCAACTTACATTTGCACGGTACTGTATGTGTCATAATTAAATTTTTATATCCCAATTCACTCATAATTGCTTATTTTTTGTCCCTTTATGAAAAAATCATCACTAGAGCAGCATAAAAGTGGTTACTTTCTCAGAATCCTGGGAAAACAAGCTTAAAATAGTTGAGGGGAAAATCGCATAATTTGCATAATTTACCGCATAATAGTCCTTTCTTATCGCACAATCTACCCTGAAAATATCGCACAATTTCAGATTTTTTATCGCACCCTATCAGATGGCCTGCTATGTGGGCATGAGGGCACTGGACAGTTCAAAGAGAGTTACATGAAACACTCGCACGAAAGAGGAATTACAATGTACCTTCTTCTCCTTCTTCAACTAAGTCCGCCCAGCTTGGCTTCTCACTAGCAACAAAAACGTTTTCAAGGCTTTAGTAAGCTTTAAGATCTAAGCTTAAGACTTATAGTACAGTGTAAGTTCAAGTTTTTGATACAAAATGAGTTTATCAAGATTAAATGTGAAGGTCAGTGTTCCAAAAGAACACACAAACAAACTGCATATTATTGGGCCCTGTAACTAAAAAATAACTTCTGACAATAATCTCATAATTACAGCTTAATAAATTTGTCATATGTGTGCTCAATCCAGCTAGTATAAAAAAACTTGCCGCCATCTTTGAGCCGATGACCTATGCATTCAATACCCTGAAAATTCCAATTGAAATGTAGGACAAATGTGGAACTTCATACATGGAAACAAGGTTAAAAGAGTCCTTACTCGGTGTCTTTATCAAGAACTGGCATCCGTAGGCTGTAGTTTCGTCAAAAACCTTCCAATTTCAGACGACAAAAAACTTCTAAATCACACGTGAATCTCGACAAAAATTAGTGACAGAGCCCGCGATATCATGAAATGAGGCAAAATTCAAGTGTACATGAGCGTATCCCACAATACCTTGAGATCCCTTGAGATAGGAAATTTTCAAGATGGCGGACGAGGTGAGTTCCTTTTAAAAACTGAATTCGTTTGTGTCGTTCTGTTTAACTAGGGCTCTGATCAATTTAGTACCCTAATACACGGTGATTTAATTTGCATTGTCATTTTTCATCAATCTGTGTAATGCTAAAGGGATAGCTTAGCTGAGGGTAGATAATTTCTCACTATGACCAATTCAACACACCTGGGCTGAGTTGCTCGAAGCATGGTTAGCGCTAACCATTGGTTAAGAGGTATTAAAACCTATAGGTTGTCATGGTATTTAACCCGGGTTAGCGCTAACCATGCTTCGAGCAACTGGGCTCTGGGATTTATTTACACTAGACCCTACAAATTGTTGACCCTACACTAGACCCTACATTATTGTCATTTTCAGGTGGAAGAAAAACGCAAAAAGAAAAAGAAAGGTAAGCCTATGGTCCCTATAAAGGGAAAATTCATGTAAGGTACGATTCTATACATATATAATGTTTAATCTCCTTACATCGATTGACAAACATAAATAAACCGTAAATAATTTACGCATGCGCCGCCGTGTGATTATTCTATAGAGTCTGAGTGGGAAAATGTATGCTTAATTTATGCATGAGAAACCATTTCCATCCGACCAATGTAAGTTAAATAAAGTACAAAAGTAACTCCAAAGAACATCCTGCAGTACTCTCTATTTGAGTCAACAACCAGGAAATAGATTTATAGAAACGTAATATTTCAGTTTAATTCACAACCATTATCAAGCGATGGATAATTTTACAAACAAGCGTAGCTATATATATTACAAGAAATACGAATATCACATGCATAAATGTAAAGAAATAATCAAAGCAAAGAATCCTAACAAAGTTCTATGCAAACAATGCCAATTCCTTAGTGGCTTTGATCCCGGTGTTTAGGCAGGATTTTACAGTTTTAAGGACGGTGCCTACTATTGTTACTGCGCATACGTTCTGCGCATCTCAAGATACTCGGGTTTCCTATGGGTGGTGCCTACTAATACAGGGATAATTTTGCGCGGTTTAAAACTATACGGAGAAAGCAGAACTTAGCAAGTGCTTTTGGTATCTCAAAGGAAAATTAGGGGTAACCATGCATTTTTCAGAGATAATTAAGCTTCAATTTAGAAAAAAATCCCATACATTGCTTTATATTTTGGCACTTTTTAGAAATATCATTAATTAATTATCTCTGAAAAATGCGTGGTTACCCCCAATTTTCTTTTAGGATTCCAATAGACCTTGCCAAGATCTGCTTCTCCCGCATAGTCATAAACCGCGCAAAAATACTTCTTTATTAGTAGGCACCATCCTTAATATAAAGGGATTTCCACCCTTTTGTGTTGTTTGCATTTTCCGGATTTTTTTAGTGTTTTTATTGAAGACTATATGTCTCATCTCATGAGTTTACCACTATCAATGTCAATGTTCACAGTGAAACATAAACTCAAGAAAAGAAAGAGAGGTTCATCACCAATACAAGAAGACTCTGTATCATCATCAAAATTGAGAAAAACCGTAGAGGACAACAGCTCGGGAGGTCTGTATTCTAGAAAATATTATTATTCAAAATTATTTGCACAAATCATTTTTTTGCACAGATGTTCCCCTACAGGTGGATCATAGTTCATTGTTCAATGTCACCTTGACAACAGTTCTTTGCAATACTACTGTACACAATGGCAACCACACTAGACACTTCATGGGGCTCATTATATTATATGTACATTGGTCCTTTTTTGGCCGACGTTTGGCTGATGGTCAGCAAACAGTCTTCAGGCTGATGACGATAGGCTGTCTGTAAGCCATCTTTTATGCACAGACATAATAACAACAGTTACTTTTGTCATAAGTAGGTAAATTATGATCATCCGGGTGAGTGTAGTCCTGAGAAGGACTGTTTGTGGTGACTTTGACTGACGTTTCGACAACCTGAGCGGAAGTCATCTCAGAGTCAAGTGAAATTTTGAAGATGACTTCCGCTCAGGTTGTTGAAACGTCAGTCAAAGTCACCACAAACAGTCCTTCTCAGGACTACACTCACCCGAATGATCATAATTTACGTACTTATGACATGACTCCTGGGTTCAAATCATTTACAACAACTATTGTAGTGTTCATGTAGTAGACAGGGTCCCATTAAGTTTCAGAGTAGATCAGATGGCTACATACAGGATCTAGAAGAACAGCCTATAGGCAGCTTAGTGAATAAACTTTCAATTAAGTGTTTCTTATTAAACACATAAGCCTGTTCACCAAAAAGAAGGCAGCTGAAAATCTGAAGTAGCCATTTTTTAAGCCAGCTCCCAGCACTTAATGAGAACCCTGCTAGATGACATGAATGATCTGCTCAGCAAGTGTCACACAAAAAATTCTACTTCACAAAACAATATTTCTGATAAACGAGTGCCCCTCTATCCTTATTCAGTACTTAAAATACATCTAAGACAGCCACAGTAGCTTACAAAACTAAAAATTGAAGACTTACACATGTATGCTGTAATATGAGGAACTTAAAAAATATGCACATGAATTGAATGTCTGAGTTAAGAATGTAACACACACTATAACCTAAGAATTACTAAGCTAAAAAAAGATTTTTTTAAGGACAGACTCAAAAGAGCC
Source organism: Pavona decussata (assembly GCF_977016875.1). Lineage (NCBI taxonomy): Eukaryota > Metazoa > Cnidaria > Anthozoa > Scleractinia > Agariciidae > Pavona > Pavona decussata. The sequence goes on along the minus strand of NW_028145434.1, from coordinate 759,593 downwards.
AATGGTCTCCTTCTTGCGCACATCCAAAGAAATAGAAATCTACTAGCTCTGAGCAACATGTACTGGCAGCACCTCTCACTTTTAAGTAAGACCACCATAATCTTGCTACATGTATCTTGTCATAAGGATTGCATTATCGTTTTCCTTTAGGTCGTCAATTTACTGTCAGTCTTGCCCTCCCTGGCTCCATCCTAGACAATGCACAGTCTCCAGAGCTAAGAACATATTTGGCTGGCCAGGTAACAAGGAGAGAAGCTGAGGAAGGGAGAGGGAACACACATTTTTTTGTTTCTTGAGTCTGAGATACAAAAGTTTGTGTATGGATTTGTATTATAGTACCCACATTCAGAACTGTAGTTATTACATTTACATGTACCAAGAAACAGCACACCCTCTGTGTGAGAGTTATGTGCTTCACAGCAAGAGATCTTAAAACAGTCCTAGTGATCTACATGTAGCTCACAGATGCACCTCTTGAAAGACTCAAAAGTTGCCCCTTGGGGAAGGGGGAGGGGGATTGTTCTAATGTTGGACAGTTCTAGGGATAAATGGATATACAGCCTGTTCTCCAAGGGTTGGTACACCTGTAAAAGGATTTGGGTTGTAGATGTCATGAATGTAGTTTGCAATGTAGTGATCATGAGGTCCCGATCCCATTAACATGCAAACAAGGCCATTAATTTTACCATCTTGTAAAACATTAAAAGCTTGCTGTCAGCCCTGCACTGATGTAAAGAGCACCATTCAAGGTCGTCAGCAATCATGGCGGACCCAGTGGCATCACTGTAGTTGTTGCAAACATATCATGCGACCCTTTGATGAACCATCTTGATCTTTTCTTTGTTATGCTGTTATTTGCTAATTTGCTACTGAAATAGAGGTGCTGATTCATGAATTCAGCCATCTTTCAATGCTCATCAAATACAAGAGTACAGTATACACTCAATTGAAGAAACATCCCATGCAAAGTGTGAATTGTATTAATTTTATGATGCAGTGACTGATGGAAATTTACATGTGCGAGGTGTTCTATAAATTGGCTTGCACCTATTTTGTGTTTTTGCTTTGTCAATCTGTGAGAAACATCTAAATGTTAAGACCTAAAATGTGCACGTCCTTTTATTAATGCAAATAAGCTTACCGGTCAATCACATCCCAGAAAGCTAAATTGGGTCTTGTTCGTGATTTATACCTTTTACTGATGGTGTTTCTTCAACCAAATGCATTCGTATTCAACCGATTGTATTGCTTTGCAGATTGCACGTGCTCTTGCCGTTTTCAGTATAGATGAAGTTGTGGTATTTGATGAGTCTGGAAGGGCTCAGAGTGAAACTAAAACTGGACTAAGCCGGCACTCGGATCCTAATATCTTGCTGGCAAGACTACTTCAGTATCTAGAGTGTCCTCAGTACCTGAGAAAGAATTTCTTCCCCAAGCACAGTGATCTACAGTATGCAGGTACAGTGTGGTTATCAGTAATGACCATGTCATTATAAATCACTACTGACAGTAACTTATCCCTAACTTCTGGAACTCTAAGTCTGAGGCTTGGTAATCCAATCTAGTGTGTGAATCGGCCAGGTGATTTATTGGTGCTGGCCTTTCTTTAGTTTCTTTACCTCTTTGGTTTCTTTAGAATAAATTAAAGCAACTAGGAACAGTGGCTAGGAGCATAGTTACTCCCTCTGGATGGAATAATTATGCTAGTCCACTGCAGTGCTTGTGTTTAGTTTCTTTAACAGTCAATGGTGGCACCCCAGCATTTGGTTTATACACCAGAGTATGGTTAATCAATATCATACTGATAAATGCTAAACTAGCTTTACAGTTAATTAAGGTTTCCATCATTTAAAATAGGTCAAGATAGACTCCAATTCAGAATTGAAAGGCAAAAATCATTTAGAAAAATCTCTCTTGATTGACTTCATACAAACCTCAGGTTACTTCAATCATGTCTTGAACAACTAGGCACTGGGTGAAGCGAGATAGTGTAAAGTTTCTTGTCCACTGGTAATTATATTTATTTAATAGTGGACAGGCTGTTTAAGAACCAAACAGATTGGAAAATTATGTTTAATGCAACATGATTTATGTGGTTCCAGAAAATAACCACACTTCCCCCGTGCCAGGAAGGAAATTTTTCTTAGAACCCCTACCTTCTGAAAACTCACTTTTTTACCTCAAGTTCATACATGTCTTTAACATTTTTGGCCTTTTGAGACCCCTCCCACCCCCCTGGAGTTTCCAATCCCTTATTGGGGGAAGAGAGGTGGATAGTTTCTGGAACCACACATTGTTCACTTTAGTTAAAAGGGCTGTGGGTAAAATATTTGTGGATGCTAATGATAATTACAAAAACTTAAGAAGTAATTTCTGTGTTTTTCAGGAGTATTAAATCCTTTGGATACCCCACATCACATGAAAGTAGATGACAATGTGCCTTACAGGGAGGGGGTAGTCCTTGACAGACCTTTCAAGAAGGGACATGGGTCTTTTGTTAACGTCGGCATGAGGAAAGAAGTAAGAATAGACAAAAGCCTTAAACCAGGAGTGAGAGTCACTGTGAAGATGGGCGATATTTCCAATCCAGGTATGTGCGTCATGGGTAAAGCCACACACAGCTGCAGAACCCCCCCCACCCCGGATGAGATGCTGGTCTATCACAGTGATTCTCTTACCTAGGTAGTGAGTGGCAATGTGGAGAAAAAGTTCAGACATGTCTACTGAAACAATCATTTAGAGGTCAAGGAAGAAGAAAGTGAAAAAATGGCATTGGCACACTTGGGAGCAAGATAGGGTAAAACAAGTCTATACCTGCCAGCTCTCGCGCCTTAGGTCTAAGCCTCTTGTCTGCGCATTGAAAACTTCGATCTCACGCCAGCACATGGTTATGGACCAATTTCTCATGCCTGGTTAAAAAGTGTGAGATATTACAGCCTAGGTGACACATTTTCAAAAACAAATATGTAAACTCAAACCAATGCAAGAAATGAAAAGTCCATGGAAAATAAGTAAATAACGATACATTCTCCCGTAATCTCTGATTTTTGAAGGTCCTTATGGAACATAATCATTTTCTTGAGAACTTCAGAATTATTTGGAATGTCTTCAGAAAACTTTCGGGAATCTTTGGATATATTGTGTTGTCTTCGAAAATCCTGGCAGTCTCCAAGGATAAAAATCTCACGCCTTTGAGTCAGAAAAAGTTGGCAGGTATACATTCAAGTCATTTCTCAAGATCTGCATGGAAATGTCAGGGAATTGTGTCACCACTAAATTCCTTGCCCGAGAAAAGTCAATGGATCATTTTCAACTCACTGTTCTGTTTGTTAATAAGTCTTTTTCTTGCATACACAAGCATGCCGTGGCATTTTAAAATTGATCTTTAATTAATTAATAATTAATGTTTTGAGGGTTTGCTATAAGAGGATTCATCATGCATTTTCAGTGAAGAGTGCATTGTCAGTGAAATTTAGGGGAAAAGTCTGGGAATTTTTGTTTATCTGGATGGGTGGGGAACAAGTAACACTCTTTATTTGGTTTTGTTTTCTATAAAACTGTGGTTCCACTAATATTTTGTTTATTTTCTTGTTACAAATATTTGCTCTATCAGGTGCCAAGTTCTACTGTGGAACAGTAGTGTCCCCTAGTGCTCCAAGAACAGAGCAGGGCCTGTATTGGGGCTACAGTGTCAGAGTTGCACCATCTTTTGGAGCAGTCTTTACACAGAGTCCCTACAAGGATGGCTATGATGTCACAATAGGAACTTCAGAGAGAGGGACATCAGTCGATGAACTGATAATGCCAAATTTTAGGTACTGTGCAAATAGCCTGTTATCAAAGATCAGATGACATTTAAATGTCCAGTTTACACATTGGCAATTAAATGCCATTCTATGGGTTTAATTAAGCTGGATTTCATGGTTCCTGGTGAAAGCCTTTGAAAGATCATCAAGGATCCTGGAGGATCTGCATAGGGATCCTCTGAGAATCGTAAGAAGGGGCTAAATAAGGGTCCCCATCAATAATCATCAAAGATCTTTTTTAGCAAAGATCCTGGAGGATACTATGCAGATCTTGATCGAACTGAATGTTTTAGAATCTTGAAGGATCTGAAGTAAGATATTTGCTGCCACTATCCCTCACTTGCAGGGAAGTAGCTGAACTGTGAAGGAACCGCAGAGCTGCAAGCTGCCGCCTTACTCTATGTATGATCTCACTGCCAATCACCTTAACTACTGATGGCACTGATGCATTGATTCTATACCATCCTATAAGAATCCTGTTATTTACTGCATCCTACAAGGAAAACAAACTTGTTCCTTTTTTCTCCCCCAGTGAAGGGGAGGGGGGGTTTCTAGAGTCAATACCCATGTTTAGACCTTTAGACCAAAATGGTTAAAATCTATAGTCTATTTCAGACCATACTCTTTGGTGCCGCAATACCTACTTGGCAGTTTTTCATTTGCTCCTGTTTGGGACAAAATGAGAACTTCACCCCATTTATTTTCCTTTTCTTGCGCAAATGCTTATTGCATACATGTATGTCACTTGTCAAAAACTATCATTAAGTGTGAAATAAGGCATTATTTACAGTAACACTTCTCTGTCCATGATCTAAAAGGAAAATCCTTACTTTCTCTCCCCAGACATCTGCTGGTAGTGTTTGGTGGATTGAAAGGACTGGAGGCCAGTTTGGAGTCTGATGAGAAATTAACAGCAAATGATCCATCTCTTGTGTTTGATTATTACGTGAACACTTGTCCTGGCCAAGGAAGTGGAACAATCAGGACTGAAGAAGCAATACTGGTCACAATGTCTGCTCTGAGACCAGTTATAGCAAAGGCAACACTTTTGAAATCTGTGTCTGACACATGATACTTCATCAAGTTACATAGAAATGGAAAGCAAGACACACCCACCACTCAAAATGGACATAGGCCATTGACAACAGCTTCGTCCAAGATGTTTTCAACGAATGTCATTATAAAGTGTACCAAGTTAGACAAAATTCAAATGGTTACACTTGATGGGACGCTCAAAGCTGATTTTTAGCCTTTTTAAAAATGCGCAATAAATACCACTAATTGGTAAAAAAAAAAAGTACAAACCATAAAAATGCCCTTTTTCGTACTAGTCCATGCAATCAATTCATTTAGAAAGCTATGTCACTGTGTAAATTGTGTAAAGAGAGTCACATTGTGTGATAAATTTACAGTTTGAATATTTAATTTCCTTGTATAGTGCGCTACTGTAAAACACTTTGACGATGAAGCACAAAAATTGTTATAACGAGCAACCCTCGTAGGTGTTGTAAACATCACTCACTCTGGTAAAATTTACCATCAATATCATGAACCTTCGGGGGTGCCTCAAGTTTAACGGATGTGGCGCCTCTCGGTTACATCACAGATACCCAAAACCCTACATTGACTTAAGGTGATTCCGCTGAAAAAGAAGGAGTATTTAAAATTGTCTAAGACTTGGTCCAGTTCATGACTATGTTATGAGCATTACAAAAATGCAATAAACAATGGGGGTCACCGTGCTCGTTTTTGTGCAACCTGGATGGCTATTATAGTAAATAGATGACCCACGAGGTTTATTTTAGGAACGCTAGTAATCAGAAAAGGGAACTATCATTTCTAGAAAAATTAATTTCTTGCATTAAAATATCGAAGCAGTTCAACAAAATTTACTTTAATCTTACACAACAAACTATTTTCATTGAACTGGAATTAAGATTATGAAAGAAATTAAAGATTTTGCTGCGTGTGCACGTAAGCAGCACTATCTTAATACGTGCTTTTAAAGCATTCAAATAAAAATATCTCAAAGTAGAGTATTAAACTTTTCTTTAAATCGCGATATATAGTGGTGAACCGTATGACATTTAAATTGATGCATTAAAAAATGGGGTTCACCGTGCCCGTTTAGAAGAAAAGGACCATTTATTTTCCTGCCGAGCTTAACCTCAAGGAAATCCCGTAATGTTGTGCGTGCGCGCGCTCGTGCGAGCGCTAAATGACGCGAAAAATTATGCGCAGCAAGGATGCGCAATGCAATTCAATGGAATCACCTTAAGGTTTATAGAACTGGCAATTCAAATATTTTAATGCTTTTTTTTTAACAAAATGAATCCCTGCATTTTTCGCACAGTGGAAACTTAAAGGTCCAGATCGTCTTGCTAGAGTTCCAACTCAATTGGATTTATATATTTTGAAAATTTGTTCCTGTTCTCGAGGTCAGGATCCGAAGGCTTGAAAACGTGTTGGGGCTTTCCTTAATTCCATTGCCTTCAAAAGCTACTACGAGAAAAATATGCGGAGTGAACGCACGAAAATGGCTTTCAAGGCAATAATCTTTTAGAACAATTGGATTCCCCGACACGTTAATGTTGATTGTAAGTTTTTCTTGCACCTGGGCAAATTTGACTGAAAACGGCCGAATCGTTTTTGGGCTGTAACTATTGAAAGTGTTCCCCCCTCCCCCCTCAAGGCTAGAGAAAATTAACAGCGCTAGAAACAAAAATTCTCACTGCACACGCACGCACCGCCCCCTAACGCCTTTACGGCAATTACACGGCAAACATTCACTCCTTTTCAAATTTTTAGTTTTTTGTTTGCAAGATCTTACTAGAAAGTTTATTTCTGAACACACAAGGTAGCTTTAATGCTACCATCAAGTAGTTTGCCGTGGTAGATTCAGAACTTTGTCAAAACTTCGGGCCTGTAGGTCCGGTGTGAAGGTTTAAAACAAGATGCCTGCTATACTGGCATTACGCGAGATGCTGGGGCTGATTCATTTATTCCAACTGTATGCTTCGCCGATTGATAAAACTATCTTTGCTAATGGAATAGTTTGAGTCACGACGATCGCGTTACGTTGTTTCCCTTGTGTTACGCTACTCAGGGTTTCAAGGGAAATTGCGGGAATTCCATTGCGATAACGTAAGCTTCTCAATGACCTCTTTTCAGTCTCGCGTCGTGGTCTAAGACTGTCAAAGAAAGCACGATTCCTTCGCCAGGAACTCTCCAATTTCCACCGTTTTAGATGTCGAGTGCTTCTTAGAAGTTGTTCTTTCGATTCATCGCTTCAAAATGGTGAAATTTCCGTTTGAAAACGACACACTTGAGTCCAGTACATGTTAACAATATGGCGCCAAATTTAATCTGTTTTATAAATAGATCAAATGATGCGTTGACGTCACACAGGTAGGGGTGAGTGGGTCCCCTCCCTCGCGATGTAAGCGACAAGAATGGATTTTGATTGGCCTGCTTCTGTTGAAGACAATCAGAACAATACACCCCGAGTAGGAGAGGGGTGAGTTTAATGAATCAATTAATATACACATTTGTAGCTACGACGAAGAAAAAAAAAAGAAAGAAATCGACCCGTTTTTAGACACGGTATGCCCCCTCAGGGCATCCCGCGTAAAAACGTTCAGACCTCTGTAGGCCTTACATCAAGTCGACTGTTCACAGCCCCCCTATTTTTCCGTGGGATTCTCGAGACCGGTAGGCTTCGATGGAACCGCCGCCATCTTTGTTTATGTAAGCGAGCGCGATCTGGGGAGAGTGTCTAAACTACCGAGGGGAGCGGGAGTGGGTGTTAGTATAGTGGGGGAGGGGAAGCGAAAAACTATTTTTCCCGCCGCCTCCCAACTCTGCTCCCCTCCCCTCGGTAGTTTAGACACTCTTCCCAGATCACGCTCGCTTATACCGAAGCTTACCGGTCTCGAGAATCCCACGGAAAAATAGGGGGGCTGTGAACAGTCTATACATCAAGTTCTCTTTACTTATCTCGCTTTTGTTTCTGCGTGTGAAGCAGCTAAACAATTGAACTGTCAAATTCCCATCAAGAGTGTTTAGGAGTTTCTTATTCGCAAAAATTCAGAAAATTCACTCAGGCATACTCGGCTGTCACTTACAGAAGAATTCGTGTATCATTTACTCACGAGGCTAAGGCTCAGTGGTAGAGTATCTGAACTATTAATCGGAAGGTCTTGGGTTCAACTCCTGCATTTGGATTTTGTTTTTCCGAGTATGCCTGCATCACTGACTGAAAAATTCATCTTCATGTATGAACACTGATAACGTTACTGAAATCACCTTTTGTGAGAAGTGGGCTTGGGGGAAAAACACTTTGAACCTTCCTTTTCTCTGTAGACTGTGTTGTTCCGCACAAGCAAGCTAACGAGCAGATAGCTTAGTTTTATCAAGAGAGTTGATAAGGTAATTTGGCCACTGTAAAGAGATTCGAGAGCCGACGTTTCAAGCGTTAGCCCTTCGTCAAAGTGAATCGAAATACTCATGTACATTCACTAGATAAGATTAATTTAAATCCATGATATCTTTTGTTAAGTATAAGATCAGGTGCGTAAACTCTTTTTAACTCCATGGGTTTTCGTTTACACACCTCCACAATTTTCTAATCCCCGTTTCTTTGCTGTAATATTGTAAATTAGTATGTACAAATAAAGACATTTGAAAGAATTAAGGGCTAACGTTCGAAACGTCACTCGAATCTCTTTACAGTGGCGGCCAAATTACCTGTAGGTATCAATATTCGTAACGAGCAGATAAAACTTGGAAAAGTTTCAAACGGAAACATCACAATTTTCCATCTGTGTACTGAGGGTGAGACCACAAAATGTTTTGAAATTTGTTATGACGCAGACCACACTAAGCTAATAACTACTTTATTGGTAATTAACTATTTACAAATAGGTCTCTGCTTTTAGATCGGTGATATGATGTTTTGTTACATCTTAAGACGTTTACCATTTTCTCAGAACTAGCCGGCCGCACCAGTCAGTTCAGAAATTGAATTAAGGACTTGCTCTAGATCTACCAGTCATTCAGATTCGTTGAAAATGACACAAACAGCAAAGCCATTCACATAACATGCCAATTTGTGGAAAAATAGGTAGACCAAATCCTTCAAATTACACATGCAGAGTTCAGAAGAAAGCCTCTTCTGTTACTTGACATGATGTATCCTGCCGCATTGTGGATTATTACTACATATAGTATTGAGAAAAACAAAAAACACTTGTTTGGCAAGAGCACCTGCGCGTTTTTATAAAAATAGATGAGGTGACGGTTTGTAAGAGTACTGACAATATCAATCAATTAAACTGTTTTTTAACCTCCTATTAGTCTTGACAAATCGATATCTTTTGCAGTCCTCGGAAGTTTCAAAAAAATACGAATTCTCGGCAGACTATCGTTGCGCTCGCGTGAGACTAGAAACTAACTTAACAGTTCTCTCAACAGGAGGTGAACTTGGCTAAAAATTAAAACTTGGATTGACATACTTTAACTAGCTTAAATGGCGTTATCTCCCGAGGTCATGCTTCAGGGTAAAATTTGGCTTATCGATCCGCTTAAGGTTTTCCACTACTGATGCACCAATCAGTGGGTTTTTCGTCAAGTCCAAATACCTCAAAGTGTTATTATGATACTGGATAGCCTGTGCCAATGCTGAGGCTCCTGAATCATCAATATTGTTTGATCCCAGATCCAAGTACGTCAAAGTACGATTCGATTGTAATGCTGTTGCAAAGGCGTCTGCACCAGAAGATTCGATCTTGTTGTTATACAAGCCTAAACGGGTGAGGGAACAATTACACTGAAGGGCCTCTGCAATGGCTGTTGCTCCCAAAGAGTGAATGTTGTTATAACCGAGATTCAAGCAAGTTAATTGTATACCACTTGATTGAAGAGCCTGTGCGATGGCTACCGCACCTAAATCACTAATTTCGTTACATGTAATATTCAAATGCGTCAAAGTAGAGTTTAATTTCAGTGCCCTTCCGAGAGCTTCTGCCCCTGAGTCGCCGATTTCATTGGCAAGGAGATTTAACTGAGTCAGAGTGCAGTTTAACTGGAGAGCCTCTGCAATAGCTGCGGCTCCTGCGTTACCGATAGCATTATCCTGAAGATCTAAAAAAGCCAATGAACAATTCACTCCAAGACCTCTTGCAAGTGCTGATGCCCCTGAGGGTCCAATCAGTTCATTGCGGACGCCATCGGACTCGGAGAAAGGTGCGTCTTTCTCGACAGGATCAGGACACTGACTTAGATCCAAGTACTTTATGATACATTCAGATTCCAGAGCTTCAGCCAGTGCCACAGCTACTGAATCACCGCCGGGATTCAGACACAGATTCAAATACTCAAGGGCACGATTGGACTGAAGCCCTTTTGCCAAAGCTCCTGCTCCAAGACCACCGATCCAATTTTTCGGAAGACTCAAGTGTTTCAAAGTGCAATTCGATTGAAGAACGCCTGCAAGTACTATGGCTCCTTGATCACAGATCATGGCAAACTCCAGACCAACATGTGTTAAACAACTATTGCTCTTAAGGAGGACTGCAAGTGCTTTGACACCTTCACTGCCGATCCATACGTCTGTTAAATGCAGATGCGTCAAAAATCGGCACGACAGCAGAATCTTTCCGAGCGCTTTGAAACCGAAATGCGAAATCCATAAGAATCGCTGACGTGAATCCAAATAAGCGCTTTGTTGCTGAGACTGCGGCAATATAACGTAAAGAAAATGGCTATACACATCAAAGTGACTCAAACTTAAACGCATCAGCTTGTTTTTAGAATGGAAACCATCCTCAACTGCTGCTAACAGTAACTCGTTTAAGTCGCTCTCAAAATTTAAATCTGTTATTGTGCAGTTCAGTTTCAAATATTCAGAGTACACTTTACAGTACCGGGAGTTTGGTTTAAGTTCTAATTTACGTAATGGAAAGCAGAGCGCCAGCACATGTACCATTTTCTTCTGGTAATCCTTTAGTTCATTTTCGCCACGTTCACATTCAGCAACAAGATGGAGTGCTTTGATAAGCACGGTTTTCAGCTCTTTTTCATCCTCACTCAAACTTCGTGAATATTCAAACCGGCGGACGAGAGGTGTAGCTTCACAAATATGGACATCGGAGTACGAATCGACGATGCTCTCTTCTTTCGTCCTATGACCCACATATCGATCGCGAAAGAAAAAAGCACACAGACGTGAAACAACAAAACCTCCCTTATCAACGCTCTTATTTGTTACCATGGTAAAGAGAAACTCCCACACAGGCCAATTGCTATCAGGATTGAGCTGAGCTAAGAGAGCCTGACCACTTTGTTTGTCGCTATGCAAGACCTGGTGAGCCAAGTACAACGCCGCAAAATATTCCTGAAAGGATTTGTGCGTGAAAGCATAGCAAGGCATTGGCCTCATCTTACTCACACTTGGCTCTCGGGTTACAAAACACAACTGCAGAAAATCAGTTGACTTGCATTTCATCTCGTTTTCAGTGAAGTGGAGCCGGTCGTTCAGCAAGGCCTCAAAAGCCATCCTTCCCAACTGATTCAGCTGGTCTGCACACCTCTCCACGGGATCGTCGCCATCTAATGAAACATCCCTCTTCACAAAGTACCTCCTGAGGCTGCATTCAATAAGGGCGTCATACAACTCGGTTCTTTTGGAAGGAAACTCTCCTCTTGTTTCCTCAAAAAGAAGACACAACAAAGCGGTGTTCAGTGGATTGGCAGTCAATTGTCTGAGTTGCTCGTCTTTGTTTAACTTCTCAATCATTCTGTCAGCAAGACTTGGATCATCGTGTTTGCTGAAATACCTTTTAATATAACTGTCAGCATCACTGCGGGTGTAGCCAACTATTTCCAGAAGCTTGTCACAGTATCGCCTCACCCTCGTCCCTGCCTCATGCCGAGCTGTCAACATGAGGTAAATGTTAGAAAATACTTTGCCTTGAATCAAGGGTAATACACTCTGGAACAGATCCTGGCGCAACTCATCCAAGCCATCAAGAACTAGTAAGATTCTTGACTGATTAGAGCGAATGAACTTGAAGAAGTTTTGCTTTTCCTTCTCGTCTGCATCTTGTGGTAAAAGCTGATCATCAATAGCTTCCTCGATGTCAAACGTCTTCATGTTCATGTCACGACATTTCAGCAGGAGCAGCATCTCTGCTTTAGGAAACGAAGCTTCGGGTGGAATTTCCCCCAAGGACCAATCATATGCAAGCTTTTGACAATAGGTAGTTTTGCCCATTCCAGGATTTCCTTCGATTAGTACAACTCTTGGTTTTCCACATTCGCCATACGGTCTAAACACATCTGACATATTGACGATGTCATCGGTTAGTCTTGATCGTTCTTTGGTCTTGCTCACTATCTTCAATCTTGTAAAGATGTTGGAAAGTTCCAGCTGCAACTCATCTTCACACCATGGAAATGGACACAGCAAGGCGCCTTTGTACTCTCGTTTAATGAGCTCTACAAGTTGCTCAGGGTTAACTGAAAAACACAAACTGTGTTAACAGCACAACCCAGTTCCCCTCAATTAAATAAAAGCCATGTACATCTTACATGCGACAACGGATTAAGTCCGAACCAAATGAAAACTGAAAAGTAAACAAGATTGACAAGAGACAATTTTCTCATTCATATATAGCTGTATGGTCCTGAACTCTCAAGCCCACTGTATAGTAATAGAGGCATACACTAAAATACAGTTATTTACAATAGTAGAGGAAACAAATACTTACTACCCTATGATTCAGGGAGGGCAAGGCTATGGCAGCCGTTACACACAGACTGTCTCAAAGGCTTGTTTGTTAGTTTTGGTCATTTATTGGGAGAATGTTATAAACTCTTTCAATCTTTTGTCCCTGTTGGACCGGCTTGTTATTCAAGAGCGACTCGTGCAGTTCTTATCCCTCAGCCCCCCTGACTCGGTAAGGTTTTGAGACCCTGTCCTTATAGTCCACATGTAGAAATAGTTACTAAATAAAAACAAAATTGTACATTGTAAAGAAACATGTTCTATCAAGTCGACAAGTCAATTCTACAAAATGCAAGACGTATGTCAAGCGTAACCCTGAAAGTCAAACGCAAAAAAGTTGTTACTTTAAAACAAAACATCAACTGTTCCTTGGACTGCAATTTCTGATCCACAGATATCAAGTTTAATGTGACTAAAAGAACACTAAAATTTGTTTCAAAATATGAAAGTTATCACACGAGGGTTGATTTTGCATTAAAATTTCTGGAAAACCTGCCCGTAAAAAATATAATTGCCAAGGTAAAATCAAATTCTATGAACATTAAAAAGCTCCCTAAAAAACAAATTTAGGAAAAGTCCAAAACCTTAATTCGCGGTGTTTGTTCGCATATTAAAAGCGATACACCACGTTTAAAGTCCGCAGGGGCAGAATCACCCCCACCCCACAGTATATCCATTCGTGATATCCAAAACAGAAGCCAGAACTAAAACCATGTTAATCTTGCTTAGACTGTAGTAATAAAATCCCATACGTATCGCAGAAATAAACTAACCAGCTGGATTGCGATTGTCTTGGTGCGTTGTGGCTACCATGGAACCTTTCTCTTTGAGTGTCAAGTCCTCAAATTTTCCTGTGAGAATTGAGGTACAAAAGGAGTGAAAAAATGCTCACGACGTAACAATACAGCAACGAATATTTCAGTGACGGATTTTTTACACTTGGCTATGCTTCATTGATTCTGGTATCAGTCAAGTTGAATGGAAACTGAAGTAGTTTACGGATGGGACGAATACATAATTATTAAAAAAACTGAAGAGTTCACCCTCACTGATTATATGACTGCTAAATACTCTCATCTAAAACAATTGACCAGAGTCCACATTATTCACGGTTGTCTTTATCTGTAGTTGCTGTTGTTCTTATTGTACCATGCGAGCAAAACCTCTTTTGACTCCCCAAAGAAGGAGGAGAAAGAGTGGCTCTGAAGAAAATAATAGTGTCAATTAAGTCTCTGAAGTCGCCATAGTCTGAAGATTAGGCGTAATCACTCCAGTTTTCTGTCCTAACCGTTAACCAAAGTTTTCATCTCGCTCGCTGAAAATGGTTTAAAGCTTCATTTCAAGCTAAAGGTAAAGAAAAGTCTACCGGTAAATCAAAACTGAGGGACAAAAATCTTTTGCAACAAACTTTATCGTCTAGTAATTAAAATCAAATCAAATTTCATATGTTAATACAGGATTATAGCTTAATCAGGCTTTGATCAACTGTGCCCTGATCTTTAACCCCTACTTCATGATCGACATAATTGTCTTTTCTTTCTATCCTAAGTACTAATAAATGAAAAAAGACTCCAATGCTCTCACTTAGATCCCTTTCAAAACTCTAAAAACAACGGTGTTTGAACGAGATGAGCCTGCAATAAAATAGTTTCCTGCAGAGGAGTAACGTAATTAACAAAGGCAAATTATACCTTTCAAACGCTACAAATAAAATAGATAGAAAAATACATAGAACAATGAGGGATTGGCAACCTTTTTAACATAACCATAGCTTCACTGACAACAGTGACAATAAGAGTACTTTACCCCACTAACAAGTCTATAAACTCAAACTTAAATTGTTTAAGTTTTCATTTTCAATCTCCATATCAACATTTTCTTGTGTGACGTAACCACTGTCTAATTCACAGTCACTTATTAGTTGTGGTTACACACACCTTCTACCCGAGGTTTCCCAGTGGGTAATTCGCCTGGGTTGAGATCAGCTTGGGTTTCCGGTCAGGTTGTATTTTCCGATTACACTGCCAATAATTACCCAAGGTCAACATTTGACCCATCAGTTACTGGCAGGAAAATTATTTGATAATGGAGATCCTGAACCGCAAAATATATGGTTTGCTTGCAGTGATTCTTGTACTTCTTATACAACAATGTCGGCTTGTCATTTAGTGATCCAACTCTTTGTTTAAGAAGAATGCATAGGAGGCAGCTGCGATTATGATTTCTTCATTCGCTTCTGATGCTGTATTTGTTTTATAGAGCCCATCGTCTGCAAATTGCTCACCAGCCAAGTCACGCTTGGATTTTCCCTCATCCCCAGAATTGGTTCTTAGTAGGCTATGAATGGTGTTGATAAGTTTACTAGGTAGCTGGCACAGGTTTACATCATTTTCCAGTACTTTGACTGACCAATGATGGTATCAAAGAGATACATGTACCTCAACACTGGTGACCAAGTAATGGTTGTTTTGACAACATAACAGGTTACCATAACGACAATATAACATCCCTCATTTTAAATTTAAGTGGTTATAACTCAAAATCAAGCCAGTGACTCCCATTTAATTTTGTATTTAATTTAACTGCAATCATAGATACAGCTTTTTGCAAAGTTTAGAAGAATTAATTCCAGGGAAGGGATTTTTGGGAGATTTCCCACAAAAATTTTATTGCGTAGGTTTTAGCGTTAAGTAGGAAGAAATAATTACTGAATCATAGGATCATGTCCTCTCAACAATCACAAACATATTTAATGAATTCTTAACACTGCAGTCAATCACCTTGAAGATCTTGCACTTTTACCTCCACTTGCTCAACCCTCTGGTTTACATCCACTACAATCAGAACGTAAAGACGACACACTAAGACTACTTTACCTCACAAGTCTATAAAATCAAATATATATTGTTTAAGTTTTCATTTCAATCTTCATACCAATATTTTCTCATTGTGAAGTAACCACTGTCTAATTCACTGTCACTTATTACTGGTAGTTGTGGTTACACACACCTTCTATCTGAGGTTTTTCCAGTGGGTAATTGGCTTGGGTTGGGATTAGCTTGGCTTTCCAGTCAGGTTGTATTTTCCGGTTACAATGCCAATAATAATTATTGGCATAATTATTACCCAAGGTCAATTTTTGACCCATCAGTAATTGGCCGGAAAATTATTTGATAATGAAAATCCCAAACCGTGAAACGTATAGTTTATTACTTGCAGTCATTCTTGTATTTCTTATACAATGATGTCCGCTTGATTTAGTGATCCAACACGTTGTTTTAAGAAGAATGCATAGGAGACGACTGTGAAAATGTTCTGCAGCTTTTCACTGCAATTGAATATGGCAAAATGCAGACACATTTTTTAGCGCTTTGAGTCCGGAAACTGAGGGGCAAATTAAATCAGCGAAAAACAAAATTTGCTTTGACTTGTAGTTTTCAAAAGGTGATTCGGACTGTCACATTTAGAGGTCACGAAAAATTCGACAATTCATTTGATTTCAAAATTCTTGGTATAGTTTGATAGCTATAGCACTATAAGCATCAATTTGATGTGAGGGTTTAGGTATCCACAGTTTAAACCAGATGCGCTACATCTTTAGGACGTGAGATACCTCTAAATTTAGGTATGCGCTAACCTTAATAGGCTATGATTGGGTGTGGATGAGTCTAAAGGAAAGTTAAACATACGTGTACCTTGAAAGTCATCCACTCTGTCCTCCAAGTTTTGTACACTTAGTTTCATCTCTTCCAACAATGTTGCAATATTTTGCAGTTCCTGTTGGACCCTTGCCTTTTCCTCCTCAACTTCTACAGACATCAAGTTGACATCGTCTTGGAGAGAATTTATCTTTTGGTCGACAAGCTGCAACAATGCTGGATCAACAGGGGAATTCATACAGAGTAGCATTCCTACAACCAAAACAATCAAGGTGTGGCAGGAGTTTCAGTCTCAACTGAATTATCTTTCCAAATGTTGATCTGTAAATCACTTTAATTATAAACTGTCTATTTATCTGTATGTCAGCTGTATATGGGGGAAAACCACCCACATCAAAATCATGGGGGTGATAGAAAAGTAGAAAAGTAGAGGCAGCATAGCAGAACAGAAGTATAGCAATATGTTAACAAAGACATACATGTAAACATGTTAATCCATCATACTAAAAATACAAACTCTACTGTATTAGCCACATGCAAACAAAGGCCACAAGCATGTTACCTTTACCTTAAAATTAAAATCCATTGTTCTTCTTTGCGCACATTTCCATATCCACCTCCACAAATACGATAAGTGTGTCCTGTCAGAATCGTGCAAGCATGTAGCTACCTTACTCACTGTGTTTCTGTGGCTCATTCACTGTTTTCCTGTAGACGGTCACATATAGTATATGTACATGATGCACTAACCTTTATTTTCCCAGTCATTTAGTTCTCCAAGAATCTTTCCCTCATCTGCAGGTGGAAGAGCCATGACTCTCACCAGGTCTTCCATCTCTGCAAAGCTCTGCTGAAATTTGGCTTGATCCCATTTGCTGAAGACACAGTGGGCCCAGTCATTCCTTGCCATTCTGACATCACCTGCAGCAGCTTGTACAGCAACAGGGAACACAGGCACCCCACCCAGCAATGAAAGCAGAGCTGATGCATCACAGTGATCATCAAAAGTATTGAACTTGGCCATGTAGCTCTCAACATAGAGCTTGGCAAATGCAATGTGCGTTAACACCCGACAGTCAAACAAGGAATAATTATATCTTCCACCAGGAAGCTTTGGATGAACATCATTTCCGTTTATGTTTTCATACTTCAAAAACTTTCTAGGCGATCTAGACCATCGCTGAAGACGGCCAGATGTGCTCTGTGCATGAATATTGTGGCTGGTCTTCAGGTTGTTGTACTCTTTATCAACCTCTTGTTCCACAAAAGGACGGATTTGTGGTACAAGGATCTTGTTGAGTGCTACTCCAGCTACAAGCCATCGCTTCTGATTGTCTGTCACTCCAAGGTGGCTTGTTCTTAAAGTTTATGAAAATTAGATTAAAGGAGTGTTCATTTTTTCATGGCTTGAGCATGGGATAGGGTTAGACCACAACTGAGGTGGTAAAAACAGTTTGAAGGGCTAACATAATTATAAGAGCTAGGATCATGAAATATTTTTTCCCTTCCTAAAGCAAATAAAGAGTGAAAACACTCTTGTAACTATTCACTAACGCTTGCAGATTTATTTGTAAGTTCACCCACAACTTGTCTAGGCAGAGCAGTTCAAATATTTCTGAAAGTTTCTGAAAGTGTCTGACTGGATTTCAAGATAATCAACGTTATCCAAAATGAATGGCTTTGTGTTACTGCTGCTATGGTAACAGCTGTCACTTGGAAACCAACAAAAAATAAAATTTATTGTGCGCAAAATTTCCATTTGAAAAGATTCACCCCAAGGCCACAAAAACTGTTGGGAGCTTCCTTAAGATGGTTCTTGACCTTTTCAAATAAACCCAGTACCCTGTGTAATAACCCCCTTTCCAGGCTAGCTAGGAAAGTATAAAACACTAAGGTTTTACAGCTGTATGTGAAGACTTTCAACATTTAAGATGAGTAGCACAATCATCATGCCCATTTGGGGGTGGTAGGAAAACTTTCATTGATTTATTCTATCAAACACCTTCAACAAAGCTAGATTTTTGCATAAAGCTGTGGTTGACATTGTTAATTACCATAAAAGTGTAAAAAGTGTAAACTACATTTTTCTTTTTGAAAAAATAACGGGAAAAGATGAGAAAATGAGCAAATTTTGACTGTAACGCGTAACACAATCTTCGCGGTAAAAATTTTCAAAAACATTTTTCATAAAAAAGGAAGCTTGTATGGCCAAACGGATTATACCTAGTGATAACACACAATAAACCACAGGCAGCCCAAGCTCGCGTCACTAGAGAGCGTGTAATAATTAATTACTAGCTATAGTGGGCATGATGACCTTTGAGTGCAAGCAGCCATTGAGAATTTTTAAAATACAGCAGCATCTCGGTCAGTTCCATTGTTACGAGCCACCAATAGCGTAACTGTGGGGATAGGGTAAGTGCTGTACATGAAATGACTGTACCCCATCGGGTGGAGTTAATTTGACCTCAGACCCAAGCTCCATGACCATTTTCAAAATCATCATCTGTTGGAGAAACGACGCTATCGTGGAATCGGAAGCAGAAAATGCTCATTTCCAGCCAAGTGAGTGGGGATTTTTGACGACGAAGCATTCACCGACGTTTGTGAATGATGGGGCTTTAGCTTTGCGTGAAAAAATCGCGGCTGTGATGGATTTTCGAGGCCCAAACCGCCTCTGAGCGGACTACGTGAGCTTACGGTCGAAATCTTAGTGTGCTGCCTTGACTTCGTCTTATGAAGGGAATGACAGTGATTCCAAAGAATGCCCGAAACGGCAAAAGAAACCCCAAAACGCACAAGAATACACCAGAGGTGAGTCAGTTTTATTCATTTTATTGAATGAAAGCTAAATTTAGCGTTTTTTTAAGCATCAAAATCATCGGTATTTTATTTCTCATACAAAGTCTTATAATGCATTCAAATTCTTAACGGCTGCCCGTAACCCAATACCGCTTGCACTCAAAGGTCATCGTCCCACTAGTTATTAATTATCACACGCTCTCTAGTACAGTGACGCCGCGAACTTGGCAGTTTTATTCGTTTTATTGAATGAAAGTTAAATTCAGCGTTTTTAAAACATCATAATCGACAGTATTTTATTTCCCATACAAAGCCTTATAATGCGTTTTTAAAAATTCTCAATGGCTGCTTGCACTCAAAGGTCATCATGCCCACTAGTAATTAATTATTACACGCTCTCTAGTGACGCAAGCTTGGGCTGCCTGTGAATAAACAATACGTTTGAGCAAAATTTCAACATTTCAAGTTTATTAAAACACATTTAAAGGATTCATCTTTCTGGAGTATCCTTCCTGTAACACTGCGTTGACGAATTTAGAGGTTCACTATGTTGTTGTCCGTAGTAGAGCTCAAGTTGATATCTGAGGGAATAAAAACATCAACTAAATGCTCATACTTAATGTTTTAACATAGGGAAAAATCAGTCAAAGGCATCGACTATAAGCGGAGAAATGATAGCTCAAAGAAGTCGCTACGGTTTATTGAAACGCAATTACGCAATAATATTTTTTGAGAACTCACCTTTTCATTCACCGCCGCGATCCAAACAAGGTACAATCGGGTTATTAAACCGAGCAGATCTGAATGCTCACAAGTTCCCCTTGTTATTTCCATACTCTCGTCCTCATAGCTTTTAAAACGGCCAAAATATTACCTTTTCATTGAGTCGCTACGTTTTTCGCGATGTTGACGCCATATTGAAAGCGGAGTACAGCCATTAACCCCGCTAAGAGCGTTTGGAAATCTGCAGTTTACTTCGCAAAGACGCCATTAGTCCATGAGCCAAGGCCTGAAAAAATAATTTTCGTTGCACCCCAATGGGACATAGTAGATCACAGGTATCCCAAGCTGTATGAGCGTTAAAATAAAGACCTTTGTTTTGACCTTTGTAATTTGAGTGTCACGATGAGTGTTACGCAATGGCGTAAATTATAAGGGTTTGTATGGGAATTTACGAACGTGTTTTGGAATCGAAAATAAAGGGCATGAATTGGAAAAAAATGGCTTACCTTGTCTCCTAAGTATCTTGCCAGTGTTTGTGTGCCGTGTTTTGGCCATTTCAGCGCGATTTAGTGGGTTTTAGGTTTGCTGATTTCCTCTCTATATATAATCTCCCTAAAACCCACTAAATCGCGCTGAAATGGCCAGAATACGGCACACAAACACTGGCAAGATACCGAGGAGACAAGGTAAGCCATTTTTTTCCAATTCATGCCCTTTATTTTCGATTCCAAAACACGTTCGTAAATTCCCATACAAACCCTTATAATTTACGCCATTGCGTAACACTCATCGTGACACTCAAATTACAAAGATCAAAACAAAGGTCTTTATTTTAACGCTCATACAGCTTGGGATACCTGTGAGTAGATTTGGTATCAAATTAAAGCTTGTGGCCTGGTTTTTACAAACCTGCTTGTTGCCAATTATGTAGCCTGTGCTTTAGCGAGATATGTGACCATTTCAATGGGGGGGGGGGGGGGAGGGTGAGCTGGGGGATTTTGCTCCCTGTGAATTCCACACACATAAAATGATTCATAATTCCGCTGAAACTCAACCAATTTGATTCAAATTGTCTTTGTATACATTTTAAACCATCCCCAACAATTTGCAGTATGTGTTAAGCATTTTCATGTTTCCATGGAAACGGTTGCTATGGAGATCATTATAGAAATGTAGGTTTTTACTTTTTTGGCCAATTCAGAATAAAAAGAATTCGATTAATTAGCAGATATCTATAAATTTCCCTCAAAACATTTTCATTATGTTTAGAATAAACTATCTTGGATTAGGAACTTTCATTATCATCCTTTTTTTTATGATTTTAAGGAGCAGGGTACTAATAGTTAAGATGTATGGGGAAGTAAGGATAATTTTTTTTTTGCTGAAGCTGTGAAAATTTATATCCAATCAACCACAGATCAATATCTCACCAGATATGCAGCAGTTATGCACCACACTTAGAATATCAAATTGGACACTTCAGAATGACATGACACGTCATGGTAACGGTTGTTAGGGAAACTTAGAAATGTCGAATTACCTTATGAATTTCCTTTAAGTAGGATCTAAAGGAGAACTACTCAGAACATTAAACAACCACTTCTATCTCATATTTCAGTGAACAGTTCTACATGTAACATCTGGCTTTCGTCATAACACAATCTTCCTTAGCATCCAGGAACTTGCGAATGCCATTATACATACAATCCTTGTGAACTTAAATTCGTTAAACACTAAATTGCTTTAATTGCCCTAAGCTACAATAACAGGCACAGCAGCGTGTTGAAGAAAACTAGGGCTGAACCACATAACTTTCAAAAAAGCTAAACGAATTAGTCAACATGGTTTTGTTGAGCAATGACTTATGTAATCTTTATTTGACTATAACTTAGCTTGCTCGAGGGCTGCAGGGTTTTAATTTCATAAAGTATCTTGATTTTTCTTTTAATTTTTATCTTAATACTCATGCACATCTTCCTCGTTGTCCTTATCTCCATCTCCGTCTTCATCTTCCTGTTCCACAGAACAGTTTTTACAGTCCTCATTGCAGGTACAAGCCTCTGTGCAAGGAGGGCCATTCTTTACACAGGAGCAGCGTCTTGAATCACACGGTCTGTTGCACCTGCAGCATACAAGCTGCATTACACCCTCAGGGGCAGGGGCCAAATGAGACCAGACCACTTCCAGTTGTCCATCTTTTAGTTGCCATCCTTGACCATTTGGATTTTGATCTTCAATGGATCTTTATAAGGAATTCTTCCACAGATAGCCTTGATAGTTAGCACGCTTTATATGGTGTTTAAGAGCTGCTTTTGTTGGGTGAAGCTGATAAGACTGCATATTCTTACTTTTGCAGAACATCTTATATCTGATCTCATTTATCCCTTCTTCGCCACTGCCATTGTACAATGCACACACGAAATGCTCTACATTTGCAAACACTTCATTTCCTGGTGGCACTGTTTCGCCGATACCCCCAAGTTTGTTTCTCATGTCTTGTTTTTCCATCACCATCTTCAAGGCTTTCTTTTTTCCTTTCCCAACGAAGGTACTAACTGTATCACATCCGGTTAGAGCATGTAGACTTGGTAGCAGCTGGCATATTTCTGGACCTAGTTGTTGACATAAGCTTGGCACACCGATGAGGTGAGATCTGCATCGTGTTCCACTGATCAATGTTATGGATGCTGAGATATTTGCCTGGTGGTAACACGCTATAACTTCAACATCAGTATCTGACGATCTGATGGCAACTGATGTGTGCCCGCAGGACGAGGCATGATACGCATGCAAAAACATCCGTGTGTCGGCTTCTTCTTGGCTGCTGCAGAGCTGCGAGGCTACAATCTTTCCATCGACAACTTCAATCTTCGTACAGTTGTTTCCATGAGTGACGTAGTGGGTACGGGCTCCAATATTCTCTGCATACTTGGTAGTTCACCACTCAGTTACGCGAAAGTCCATCAGCCTGGTTTTGTTAGTCCCATTAGACATAAACTTCTTCCACTAACGAGGGTAGGGCTGCTCGCGACTGCTTATGGCAAAAAGGACTTGCCCCTCTCTACCTCGTTTACTTCTTCCAGTGTTCTTTATTGACTAATCAGGATACTGATCAGCGACAAAGTCCACCCTTGTTGCTGTTCCTGTAAGCACCAAGATTTCTGTTAGAGGCATCTCTGCCAGGTCTGCAAAGCGATCAGGCACCCTTGTAATCATTTGCAACATTGCCATTGCATCTATGGTGACAGCTGTTGTGTTAAGCGGTATGCTTGTCAAGCACTGCACTCCATCTTCTAGGAGTTTAGAGAGAGCTGCCTTATTAGTTTTAGCCATCGAGCCATCTACCGAAGCAAGAGACCATGGGAAGAGACCAAGTTCATGTTTCAGTAGCTCTCGAAGATCCATTTGTCGACTCTGACCAATAACCAGTAAGCGGGCAAACAAGTTCCTGTCTGCTCTGAGAATTAAATTCCTACCTCTAGCTCTCACCGATGCCTTCTTCTGTACATCGCGAAACGTGCCTAATTTTAGATTTGACAGTGTCTCATAGAAGCCAACATTGTTGGTTTGAAGATGATCTGTAAGAAAAGAGACCAGCGCGTTACTCCCTTTCTTCTTTGCACCCAATAGATCACACTTCAGGCTTTCTTCAGCAACATACCTTGAACCAAGGCTGGTGAGCTCATCAGACGGTTGGAATGGGTCGCACCAGTTTCCCACAACTTCCATCACGCTCGTAACATCTGCCTCATCTCTTTGCATGCGTGTGCAGCCAGTTTCCTTATGTACTTTATCCTGATCTCCGTCCATGGACACCATCACTCTACACTTGTCTGCAAGCGCTGCATGGGAGTGTGCCGTCAACATCCTTCTTTGGACTGCACCTTTCCGTAGACTGAATCCTATTATACCACCCTTCGTCTTTGTACTTCTATTGAAAGTCTGCTCAATGGTCTGGTCAACTGGTAGCTGAGAGAAACCATGGGATGTGGATCTCTGAACACCAAAATTGCTATCTGCCAGTAGCTGATGTGCCTCAGGGTGAGTATCTTGCAAGGACATCATGGTAACAAGGTAGACCGGTAAGTATCGGGCATAGTTAGTCGGTAACATCTCTTTGACAGAATCTAGGTGGAGTTTCCAGTTGCCTTCCCAGGTAGCACGAATGAAATTCATCAGCGTTGCCACCATTTCTAGATACGTGTTCCAGAACACTTTCATTGGACCATCGCTGTCTTCTGAGTACTCGCCATAAAGACGGAAGAGCTCCAGGAACTCTGGATTCGACAGTAGCTTATCGAACTTTTCTGCATCAAATGCTCTGCGGATCTCCCTCAAGGAACCTACCAGCATCGCATAGTTGATTGGTTTGTCATGCTTCTGGAGCCACGTGCGAAACTCCTGCCACTGCAACCGATGCATTGCTTCAAAGACGATCTAAATTAAAGCAAAATTTTTTTTATTCACTCCCTGAATCATACAAATTTCGTATTAGCAGAAACGTTGGGGCAGGGGTGCACAAGGTGACCAGACCTTCTCACACCTTGTACTCCCGGTTTCCCTCCTGTCCATTGTGGTTCCCACCATTATGTGCTTGTTCCATTGCAAACTATCACACAATGTTGCAATTATCGTTCCTATTTCTCCCGGTTCCCGCAACCTTGGAAATCCCTCTGTTCGTCCTCTCTTCTCTCACATCCCTTATATTTTCTGCACCCCTAGGAATAAAGCTATTACCTTACCTTATGTGTACCCACAGCTCGGTTGTAATGTCTGCCTTCTAGTACACCAGCTACAGGACCAGAACCGACAATACCACTTTCAAAGAGTATATCAGCAAGACCAGCATCCCCAAACCGTTTGCCAATAGCTGCTAGGAAGGCGCAGGTTGTGTGGAAGGAGCCCAGTCGCACTACCAAATGCCTAAACTGCTCCTGGTTTTGCCAAATAAATTGCATAAATTGCTTGATCAAGGACGACAATAACGTCATGCTGGATTAGCTGGTCGGCCATTTGCAGAGACCTTCGAAGCAGAGTATACACTGTCGGAAGCTCGGGGGGGCTGGCTTCAATGACTGGACAGTATCCAACACAGCATTCACGTGGGGCATCACTCTCGTGCAGTTTTATGTTGAAGCTAGTCCAGGCAGGTACCACTTGTGTAATATATGTTCGGCTAATGGCAAAAGGGTGTCTTCAAATGGTTGTCTACAAAGTATCCAGCCGAAGTCTATGGCTTGTGCATACTGGCTGTCCTGCGGGGTTGTCTACGTTAGAAAGTTGACGTCAATGCCCCGTGGACTGGAGCCCTGTCGACGCCCAGAATGGAAGGGAAGAACATCAGTAGAAACGCCATTGACAGAACGACATTTGTTACGGGGCTGGTTGTTTATCATTGCTGGAGGTAACGCGCAGGTAAGTGCTTTTCTTTGAATAACTATTCCATTGGTACAATGAGTTGCTCCCCTTCCTAAAAAGAAAACATTCTATATATAGCACTGTTTAGTTCCAAACGTAAAACTTTGTAATGTATAATACTGACCGGATAATGTTTCCTCTTGTAGATCGTTGTTGTCCCAACAGAACACCCCTGGTACACCTGAACTGCAAACACTTGGTAGTAAGACACCCTCTCTTTGTCTCTCTAACTCCCTTTCAGCAAGAGCTGTTTTAACTTCTATCTGAGTATACGATAGGCCATGTCCGAATCGGTTGAGTATAGTCACAGTCTCAGCGCTGCCAGTTAGACTCTTGACTGTTAGTGGAAGCGCTACATCTTTAGGGGTCTTGATCCGACCTCGGTTGAAACAATGTATAACATCTTGAGACAGGGAGAGGACTAGGCGATGAACATCTAGAGAAACGTCTGAAATTCTTTCCTCGCTGTAGTCTTCCTTCGAAGAAATCATCCATGCAAACGTACACATAGAGCATATAGTCAAAAAGGCCAACAAGCGTTTGTACGCACTGCGCGCGCTTAAGAAGAGTGGCCTCACTATCAAGCAGCTAGTGCAAGTGTACTGTAGCATTGTACGATCTGTACTAGAATATGCCTGCCCTGTGTGGGCAGCTCTGCCAAAGTACTTAGACGATGCTATAGAATCTGTACAAAAAAGGGCCCTACACATCATTCTACCGAATTGTCACTATGACGAAGCCCTAATTCAATCTGACATCACTGCCCTTTCCCAGAGAAGGGAAGAAGCTTGCATAAATTTTATCAAGCGTGATTGCCTGTCGTCTCCTTAAGCCATTAATTCCTCGTGTGTCAATTGACAGGCCGTACTGCTTCCGATCAGGCGAACGTGTTCCGGTGCGCTTTGTCCCCAAGACAAAGCGGTTCGCAGATTTCTGCACCATTAAGTATCAAGACCAGTTGTAATCCTTTTCTCTGTTATGTTTTCTCTGTTATTTGTGCTTTAATCATATTTATATAATTATTTATCTGAATGTCTTTATACCGTAGTGTCTTGTACTATTGTAACTGACCATCCTTGTAATTCAGCCTTTTAGGCTGCGAGAGGGATTCCAATAAACTATTATTATTATTATAAACATGTTATACAGGAGATTGAGCACAATAGAGCTGCCATCATCTAAGTCTTGAGGTGCTGGTGGCCATGGCATTGATGGTTTCATTTCTAGCAGTAGACTACGCAGCAGTTTTGAAGCATGGTAAATTTGGTACGACGCTGTGTCTTGCACTTCTAGTGAATCACCAGGAGCGTCACTCATTCTTTCATTTTCGGCATTAGAAACCAGATTTGTTGCTATGGTTTCGACAATGTCTCCCTTTTGGACACCTGAGTAGTATACCAATTCCGGTTGGTTCTGAGTAATGGGTTGCTTAAATGACAACTTGTTTCCAAAGTTTAAAAGAATTTTGTGTATTTTCCAATGAAATACAGTCAAAAAAGTATTTTTATATAACGTATGAAAATATATAAACTTTTCAATGCGTTCTTGTTTTAAAAAGGGTTATTAATAAGGAATTAAATACAGGAACTAGAAATGAAAAGGTAGTATAGTCACAATTTGCAAAACTGAAATAAGATAACTCGTTGGAAAATGCCCTTAGACGTTTATTTTTTGTTGTTGTTGATACAATTTGCCATAACAGACTTGAGAAATCAATAATTCAAATGTTCACGAGCACTGCATGTATAAGGGAATACATTCAAAAGAGGTACTGATGACATTCACAAGTTCCTTGTTGCTAAGAAAGATTGTACGTTTTATAACAAGACAATATTACATTTGAAACTGTTCAATGACATAATTATTGGATCTTTAGCAAGTTGGAAGTGGCTGTTTAATATTCTGAGTAGGTTTCCTTTAGAAAACTTGCCTTAAAAGCACCTTCATAAGGTATTTGGACATTCCTAAGTTTCCCTAGCAACTGTTACCATGACAACAAGACAGCTACCTCTGAAGTGTCGAATTTGATATTCTAAGTGTGGTGCATAACTGCTGCATATTTGGTGAGATATTGATCCGTGGTTGATTGGATATAAATTTTCACAGTTTCAGCAAAAAATTTTTTTCCTTACTTCCCCATACATCTTAACTATTAGTACCCTGCTCCTTAAAATCATGAAGAAAGGATAGTAATGAAAGTTCCTAATTCAATATAGTTTATTCTAAACATAATGGAAATGTTTTGAGTGAAATTTATAGATATCTGCTAATTAATCGATTTGTTCATTCTGAAATGGCCAAAAAAGTAAAAACCTACATTTCTATAATGATCTCCATAGCAACCGTTTCCATGGAAACATGAAAATGCTTGACACATATTGCAAATTGTTGGGAATGGTATAAATCGTATACACAGAAAATTGGAATCAAATTGGTTGTCTTTCAGCAGCATTTTGAATCATTTTATGCTGTGTAGAATTCACAGGGAGCAAAATCCCCCAACCCACACCCCCACGGAAATGATTGCATATCTCGCTGAAGCACAGGTTACATAATTGGCAACAAGTAGATTCGAAAAATACAGGCTGTAAGCTTTAATTTGATACTAAAGTCACTATGTCCCGTGGGGGGTGCAACGAAAATCAATTTTTAGCCACTTTTCAGAACTTGGCTCATGGACTACATGTTTTCGTGTCGAAGAAAAAGCTTAGTAACCTGTCCTTATATGAATGTTACAGGGGAGGCCTGAGACATTTTTCAAGGAAATTAATTTTTCCGGATATTGAGCAATCTTCATGTTGTAAAGAGGAGTAGAAAGACAGTGTTTAGAGTGCCAGTAGATCTGAATGAGGAGAAATTAGCCTCTATGTAGTCCAAAAGATCTGTTTAGAGGTCAAAACATTTCATTTTTACTTTTTACTAGCACCAGTGAACACAAAATTGATAATTTGTGGAAAAGACCACGCCCGCAAGGGCTCATGGGTAAATCAAAAATTCAGTTAAACAAGACAAAAATCTAATATTTTCCTAAAAATCAGTAAGATTTGTAAGTATGAGTTTCAAACAAACCAAAGAAGTGATTATACCCCAAAATAAAAAATTTTATTATTTTCCGGCATGTTACAGAAATGGGTACAGTGATTGTGCTACTCATCTTAATCAGAATGAGGTTGCCATGGAAACATCAAAATGTCATACAAATTTTTAAGTGAAATGTGTCAAGAAAAAAATTAACAGCTACCAGAAAGCTAAAGAGATCTTTCCAATAAAGTTGAGTAGATGGCACTGGGTACGCCGATCAAGGTTTGAGGTGGCTGAACAGATATAGTTTAATAGTATCTACTTCTCATTTGCAGTTACTTTCAAATAAAAATTGAGAGAAAGTAAATTCAAACTATCCTGTAAGAGCATTGTCATTTTGGTACAAATAATTTGTTCTTAAGGTGAGCTCATTTCCAATTCCATAGCAACATAACTTTTAAGGAACCAGCATTACAATTGATTTACTCAATCATTCTAGATTTCCTCCAACATAATTATGCTTGTAACCAATTACTCTACAATGTACTCACATGTTAAAATAATTATTGGTCCCATAGATTTTTAACAGAGCCAGGTCATCAATCATTGGCAATTCCTTGTTTTCATGTTAATTATTTAAATAAATACTTTTCTGTTAAAAACATTCAGATTTTTTGGATCAAATCATTTCCCTGTTTTCTGAGGTATTCCTTGGCCACATGTTGTCAAATTCTAATGAGTGATTCTCAGACATGAAAATGGCATATTATTATTTCCTTGGTTCATTTAAGCCACAAAAACACTCAGTCTCAGTTTTTTGGAGATTAAACTGGTTGAAGGATTTAAAATGGACTACTTTTGATGCATTTTTTTCATTTGACTGTACTTTAATTTCAAAGCAGAAAACAGTATTTGATTGTCAATCGCAAAATTGCTAAGTAACTTCATTGAGTCCGTTTTGCTTACAGCATCTGATTTGAACTTGTGCGCCATCAAGGGCACATTTACTTGGCTTTAAATGTGCCATTTCATTTTTTTTTTTTTTTTTTTTTGAGGAAATTATGCCACAAGGCCGCAACCTGGTAAGAACAGTAAATGACAATATCCAAGCCAGGGTTACACCCCCTTCCGCTCCCCCCCCCTACCCATCTCTTTTCTCAGGAGTGTTTATAGTATATTGTTAACAGATATCTTTACACCTGTAAGTTGGCAAATCTGATGAGAATTCTAACAAGAGTATGGAGGGTGGACTACCCTCCCATAATTTAAGGGAAAGCAGGGTTGTCTGCTAAGCACCGGCTGCCGGCGAAATTCGCCGGCTGGGAAAGAGGTCATCGCCGGCTGAATTTTAGGTGGCAAACACTCGGTTAAAAGGGCAATGAACAGTTCTTTAGTTACCCACTATAAGCAATTGTTCGAATTCAGAATAATATATTTTAAGTGAAAAGGTTGAATAAACTCCTGACTACCTTGAGTATCGATGCCATAAAGTAATTGAAATAAAGTCTTGTTTTGAGGACTTGTTTACCAAGTCCTCTTTCCGTTTTCTGCGTCCTCCATCTTGTCAACACGAAGCTTGGTAGCCCCCGCATTCAAGGCGTTGCGAAAGATTGAGAACGAGTTTGTTACTAGGTATTTGTGTCAGATCGGAGAAAGAAGAAGTCTTTCTCTGTAGCATGGCAGAGAAAAAAAACATGAAGGAACTTCTTCGTAATGTTTTAATACAGCGTTTAATTGGTTAAATTTTATTGTTTATAACATGTTTATGCCCATGAATAGCAAGATGAACTGGGCAAACCGAGGAACAACTGAACAAACCAGAAACGTAAACGGTCCGCCGAGTGCTCGCCGGCGAAAATGAACAAAAGAGAAACCAAGCCGGTGAACGAACCCGCGAAACTGGATGAACAGCTGAACGACCGAGTGAACAGCTCTTTTGTTTGCAGTTCTAAGAGTTTAAAGGAATCGATTTTCTGATATTCTAGTGCAAACTTAAAAGCACTTATCTTTTCGGAACGAATGGAGAGCGATGTAGCTTTCTTTCTCATTACTTTAATGTTAAGTAAATTGTACGCATGTATTTTCTTTTTTAATGTAAGAGTATACACTGCATTCACAAAAAACGGGTTTTAGTTGGATTAGATTAGTTGTAGTTAGGTTTTGAATTTTTTGTAGGAGAGTTAGCTTATTTCTAATTTTTATACTCCTGATGGATTTTACCTTGTTCAAATAAAGAACTATTCTTCTAGTGAGCTCACCAAAAAGAGAATTAAGAAAACAGTATAGATTGACGAACAGAAGTAAAACAAAGCTCTGTCTACTCAGAAGGTCTGTCATTCTCCTTAGGGGCACAGTGAACAGACCTGGTAGAGAGTTCAAGGAACGTCAAACAACGAAAACCACACGAAGGAAATATCGAAACGTCTTGAAGCGAGGGAGAAAATTTTGAATAAATTCAGGGTGAATCTCTGTACCACACGTTTCAAACTGCGGCACCACAGCTGACCTTCTCTTTAATGGTTGTTTTTTTTTTGGCATAAAAGAGACCCTAGATTTCACCAGAGTGCACCAAATTGAATTAAAATTTTCAAAATTTCCTGGGGAGGCCCCCCATACCCCCCTAATGGGAGGGGGCAACCCCCTCCCGTACCTACCCCTCCATTGGCTACGCCAACGGCAGAAGGCACTTCGCGCCTTCTTTAGCCGGCTCAATTTCTCAGCTAACTGGCAGACAAATTTTTTAGCTACAACCCTGGGAAAGTAAACAGAGTTTACTGAGGCTCAGCTTTACAATAGATACAGATGAGACTGCAATATAAAATATTGCACCACCCACTCATAAATTGTCCAAGGACATATCAATTCAAAGTTACTTACCCAGAGGAAGCTGATGCCATTTCAACAGTTTGACGGCAAAAGGTCACTTTTCCCTTTCACCTAAATCACATGTCCATCCCATTAAGACACATGTATCTGCAAAGTATGCAACATTGATTTGGATTGTCACATGTTAAAAAGAAAATGCCGGAACAGGAAATCCTAAGAAGGGAGGGGGTCCAGAGAACAAAACCCTTAAAACCCTAGAGCTGTAGGGATCGAGTAGTGGGGTATGGATATTTTCTGAGACAACATAATTGACAAAATACGTAAACTAATGCATCAATCATTTCCAGAAGTGCCTATCAACCCTGCCACCCTTTCCAGGCATCAGGATTTTTTGGAAACAAACCAGCCAATGTCCACAGCAGGCATAAACAACCTGTTCATGTCCTTCATGAGAGTAAAAAAAAAACAGTTCTTTGTTTTTGGGTTTACAAGTCATCAACTTAGTATCAAACAAGTCTCATCTCTCAGTATTGTTCCAGTAAAATGTTTTAATTTGTTCTGTGGATTCACCATCTCATTTCATCCTCATTTAAAGCCATCCCAATAAAATATTTTGTTTCCCATCGCCCCGTCTCTTGTGATGGTGGGTCGGTCAGTCGGGCAAAAATAAAAAATAAAAAGAATGAACACTTGAAGGGGACTGGGTTTCAGAGAAGGCCGGGCTGCTAGATAAGAAAGCCTGGTTACAAAGTCAACTTGAAAATGTGGTCTTTTCGTTCGTTATTCGTAGTATTGATGTCAATAAAAGACAACGACATCACACCATACCAATTGCTGTTAATAAAACAAGATCGTGTGCTTGTAAATAAAAGTATTTGCTTCTTTGACTAGTGAATCTGGAATTTTTATTTTTTTACTTTCAAAAAAAAAATGGGTTGGTGGGGCGATGGGAAACAAAACATTTTATTGGGATGGCCTTGGACAAAATCAATCATTCATAAATTTATTGAACAAGACTGTCAAATTCCCCTGGGGTAGACTAATTCCCGGCCACCAGGACAGACAATAAAGACATATGCCCCACTTACCACCGGGGGGTTGGGGGTGGGGGGTGGGGCAGTGCTGCATATGCTACTGCTTTATTAAAACTTTTGTTAGGTTTCGGTTAAATAAAGGATGTTTTGGCTTTCAAGTGTCATACAAACATTTAATTGATTTTTCACCGTGTTGCCCTCTGTAACTACCGGGATGCTTGTCTAAAGATTATTTGAACAAGTATTGCAGCATATTCAGATCTTTACACGTTCAAGCGAAATCAGAAACATCAATTCGACGTTTCTGAAGAGAAACCCTGAACAAAGTGCATGATTTAAACGTAAATTTCTTCAATAATTGCACACTTTTATAAGTTTCTCCCACATTTACAGTCAATCCAAGTCACGCGTGAACAGTATTTCCAAGAATGAAATGAACATCCGAATTTCTCTTTGTAATGTCCGACCTGTGAATGGAATGTTGGACATTTCTCTAAAAATCGTTTCGAAAAAGACGCATTAACTGAAAAAAAGATTCAAAATACTTGGGAAACAATTGCTATTCTTGAAATATTCAATATTGCAATGTAAAGAAAAATGCATAGCTTTATACTGCCAATTAGCTAGGGAAATTTATACGGGAACTCGGAAATCTCGTTGGCGATTTTCCAGAACTGACATGTAAATTTCAAAACTCCGTTCAAATTTCGAAAATACCGTTCACGCGTGACCTGGGTTGACTGTTAACTCGATTAAATCCAAACCTGGAGGGACTGCCAATTCTGTGAGTTGTCTTTCGTGAGTTACAGCAGTGAGTTATCATGTGGTGAGTTGCAAGATCTTGAATTTTCAAGATCTTGGCAGCAAGATCTTGAATGTTCCAAATCTTGCCTGGCAAGATCTTGAATTTTCAAGATCTTGCCGGCAAGATCTTGAATTTTCCAAATCTTGCCGGCAAGATCTTGCAAATTCAAGATCCTGCCAGCAAGATCTTGAATTTTCAAGATCTTGTCGGCAAGATTTGGAAAATTCAAGATCAAAGCACAGGAGGAAAATACTAAGCTACCGTAACAGTCAGCTTAGAGGAGCAATAACAAAACTCACAGCCGTTACTTAACAATTTAACGCATTGCATAGCTTTCAAAGAAGCTACAACGCTAAAGAAAGGATCAAGAGACAAATAACCGTGATAACATCTTGCAACACTGAAATAGCCGGGACCGGCAATCTGACATATTTTAAGCTGCAAGATAATGTATAGTTATTACACGGTTCAAATCCTATCCTTATAAAGATAAAAAGAGAGGCTATACTGTCACCTGAAATGAGCCATAGAAAACCTAAACTAAATGCCACAAACGGCATAAGAACGACAGTCGCTAAACAGAAAAAACAAGAGGTCAAAATGACCTTTGAGATCAAAAATAATACAACACATGGCTTTCTTCAGTGTCTATCGCACAAATCCTCCAAATCTTAAATGGCATTTAATAAGAAGAAAATCCAGTGCTAAAACAAAATTTACAGGGAACACCGCTCATTTTATAAAGAAAAGGGTGTTCTCTGAAAGACATACCCGTGAGGGCAAAACTATCATTTAGGCTGAACACGCACATGAGAGTCGCGCAGGCCTGTCAACCCCCATTATTGCCCCAAGATCTTGCCGGCAAGATTTGGAAAATTCAAGATCCTCCAGCAAGATATTGAAAATTTGCCGGCAAGATTTGGAAAATTCAAGATCTTTCCAGCAAAATCTTGAAAATTCAAGATCTGGCAACTCACAGGCCTTAACTCACCGCTGCTAACTCACCATTGCTAACTTACTGCCTTGTCTAACCCGAACCTAGTCTTCCTCTCACACGGTCCCAAAAAAGGTTTGAAACACAACCGCATCGATTGAACTAAACACACAAACAATACCTACAATTCGAGAAGGTACTTACCATGGGTACAACGGAGGAAAAATGACCAGAAACTAGCAAAAGGTTGAGAAAATCAACGAACGATGCAATGTACAAACGCAAGCAACCATTGAACTACAAGACAAGCGCTGGAGGAAGGCGGAAGTACAACACGTGACCGAAAACATTCCATTCCCAGGTTCCACGCATACGTCATCTGTCACGCGATACGGTTTCTCCTTTCGATGATTGGGAGAAATTACAGGTCGCGTTCAATAGCCCATTTTACAGTTGTGTGCTAAGCGACATGGCCTTGGATTGTAAGCGAGGCTGGGGGTGACCTTGTTTTGATACAAACCTCGCTGCTATTCTCAGCGGTCTCACCTCTCACGTATAAAAGGAGATGAGACAAAGTGAACAATGTCATTCTGTCGATCAAGCGAAAGAGCATAGTTCAAAATGGCGGACCCTGCTGTACAAGTCCCGGCACAGGAAAACCTTCCAGCAGCTCAAGCGGCCGCGGTTGTTCAACCACCACCACCGCCTCCGCCTCCACCAAACGCAGAAGAACCTCCTCAAAACGCCGCTGGAGAACAAGTCACTTTGGAGGTTTGTTCAATTTTTGTTTTACTCCAGTATCGTACACGTGTTCTTGCACTTCGTATTCCCGTGGCAGCTTTAAGTCTGTTTTCAGCTCAAGTCATGCCCTGCTTTAAACGTGTAGCTTTGTAGCTCTGCGGGCAATTTTCTCTTTACCCCCCAGTTTATTTTACGCCCTGCTTCTGAACGTGCGACCTTCGTTGCTTTGCGGGCATGTTTACAATTCATGTTGCGCCCTGGCTTGGCGGGGAATTTAAAATTCACTTCGCAATTATGTTGTGCCCTGCTGATAACGTGTACTTGGTTGCTTTGCGGGCAGTTTTAACTCTGTTTACAATTCATGTTCCGCCCTGCTTCAAACGTGTAACTTTTTAGCTTTGCGGGCCGTTTGAAACTGACTTCGTAATTATTGTTGCGCCCTGCTTCAAACGTGTAGCTTTTTAGCTTTGCGGGCAATTTTAAATTGACTTCGTAATTATTGTTACGCCTTGCTTCAAACGTGTAGCTTTTTAGCTTTGCGGGCAATTTGAAATTGACTTCGTAATTATTGTTACGCCCTGCTTCAAACGTGTAGCTTTTTAGCTTTGCGGGCAATTTGAAATTGACTTCGTAATTATTGTTACGCCCTGCTGATAACATGTAGCTTTTAGCTTTGCGGGCAATTTGAAATTGACTTCGTAATTATTGTTACGCCCTGCTGATAATGTG
This sequence comes from Pavona decussata, assembly GCF_977016875.1. Classification (NCBI taxonomy): domain Eukaryota; kingdom Metazoa; phylum Cnidaria; class Anthozoa; order Scleractinia; family Agariciidae; genus Pavona; species Pavona decussata. The sequence continues at coordinate 724,310 of NW_028145434.1, read as the reverse complement.
TTTACAATTCATGTTGCGCCCTGCTTCAAAACGAGTAGCTTTTAGCTTTGCGGGCGGCTTTAGATTGACTTTCTAATTAATTTTTTGCCCTGCTTCAACACGTATAGTTTTGTAGTTTTGCGGGCTACTTGAAGTCGACTTACCACTTTCTGAATTTTATTTATATGCGCTATTTTTGCCGATTATGTGTGCATTCTAATTCTCGGTTAGCTTCAAAAGCTTTTCAATTTTGTTGACCTCAAAACATACTTCAGCAGAGAACTAGTTATTATCTTTGTGCGATCTTTGTCGATTATTCTCACTCTTCATTTTTTAATTGTCTTAATTTGCCATTTCTGAGTGCTTGTTTGCCACATTGTTCTACTTGAATTGTTTATTTTCGTATTGTTCTGTTAATTGTTATATTTGCACTCCGACTTTGTCGGAACAAAAGATTCCCTGCCGCTTTACCGGGTCTTATCACAATGCTTGTACTCATTTACGAATGTTTTTGTATCGCCGCTGAGCGGTATGAAATTACACTTCGCAATACATCTGTCTATTTCATTTTCTCATTCAGGCTTTGCAAGAAAGAATTAAATTTTTGGAAAATGCCCAAGGGACCTCCATTCAGGCTTTAAAGAATCGCATTACCCATTATGGTAGTCGCCGCCTGGAGGACTTCGACAAATACGAGGCCTTGCGCCTCGCGGAGGAGCTCGTCTCCGTAGCGAAGACAACTGGTGATGATAAGGCCGCCAGCTTTGACATCCTAGCAGCCACCCTAAGAGAGAAAATACACGTGCCGAAAGAGCAGTTTAAAGCTTACTTTTTGGCTCTTCTCGCGGACAAGGAATTTACAAGAATCTTTGACACAATCTCCAAGGTCGACAAGTCGTTTAGACGTCCCTCGCCTTACTCGCGTCCTCAGGCCAGAGGCAGTCAGAGGTTCTCGTCACACCCTCGAGTGACCTGCTACAGATGTGGTACGCCCGGACACAAGTCTACGCAATGTTTTAAGCGGTCTCCGACGACCCGCTATTTTTCTTCAGGCGGTCCAGGTCACAACCAGCCTCGACCGACATCTCAGTAGCAGAACCTGCCCGATCCTCATTTTGTATGCGTTTTAGTGCTATTAAAGTCAAATGAACACTATTGCATCACAATGTTTGTTTATTCATATACATTATACCCACCCCCCCAGGGTTTTATTAACATATTATTACTTACATATTTTACGACTCGCTACGCTGTTCATAGATGTGGGAACCAATTATCTCTTTTCGATCGCACCCTTCCCCCCTCGGGTGGCATTCTCAAAGGGAAGCTCACTTTCCCTCTCGGATTACCGGGGCTGAGTTTGCCATTCCTTGGGCCCTAATTTATTTCCACGTTCTTTTTTATTTTCCTTTTAGCTGTCAGACCCTTGCTTTCACGATTGGGAAAAGCATCCCGGTTTCAAGCCTAGCACAGTTGGTATGAATAAGTTACAGTGGATAAGCATCGATGGTTCTGTTGTTGATGAGGCCCAAGGGATGGCAAACAATTCCCACATCTCTGATGAGGATATCGCCCTCGTGTTACAGGGAAATTCATTAGCGGATATGTCTCGCCTTGTTTTCCGCGATCCAGATCACTTCCTAGCAGGGGAACTCCATCGCCATGCACCACAATGGAATGCTTTATTAAATGATATGAACGATGAGCGCTTCTCTGAAGTCCGTGATTGGATTACTAACGGTGTAGACGTAACGAAGTTCTTTAGACCGTTTAAGGGTAGTTACAAGGGAAGGAATTACGAGTGTGGTAGTCCACCGCCTTGCGTTTTCCCCAACCACCTGTCGTGCAAACCTTTTGCCTCGTTTATTTCTGATACGCTCCTGGACCGTTTGCGTTCCGGTGCTATTTCTTTGTGGGGCAAAGTCGGAGAATGCACCCCACCCCACCTTATTATGCCCCTCACTGTCGAGCCTAGCAAGCCGCGTCTCTGCAACGACGATAGATTTCTTAATCTGTGGATCGAAGACCGTCCGTTTGCCTTGGATAGCGTCCAACACTTGCCTAAGTATGTCAATAAAGGATTTTACCAAACAGTGTGCGACGACAAGTCAGGATATGACCACATCAAACTTCACCCCAGCAGTCGAACTTACTTTGGCTTCCAGTGGGGAGGTTGGTATTTTGTGAGTGAATGTATTCCTTTTGGCTGGAAATCCTCGGCCTATATATATCATACGACTGGTCTAGTTGCGTCACACAGACTTCGTTCATGGAACATTCCCTCTTCGTTGTACATTGACGACCGCCATAATGGCCAACTGTCATTTCCAGGTGGCATTTTACCAGCCGCCTATCAAGCCCTCGCCTCAAGGGATGAAGTGAATTTTGCTCTGGCCGTCGCGGGTATTTTTCTCACGTGCTACATCTTAATTTCCCTCGGCTACTTTATCGGTCTGGCGAAGTCTCACCTTACCCCGAAAAAACAGGTGCCATACCTTGGTTTCGGTATCGATTCTGAACTACAGGCGTTTACCTTGTTACCCCATAAAAAAGAAAAGCTTCTTCGTCTCATCAAAGAAACGTTGGCTCGCGATAACCTGGACCTACTAACCTTGCAAAGGCTCAGCGGTAAATGCGTGTCCATGAGCTTGGCAGTTCCGGGCGCAAGGCTTTATGTTAATGAAATAAACCTAGCTGTGTCTCGCGCCACGCGTTCTGCTCGACCTGTAAAGATGTCTGCCGCTCTAAAGAATGAAATTGAGCACTGGCTATTCCTTGAGACCTGGGACGGTTTTCTTCCCTGGCGGTCTGAGAAACACACACATGTCAGGCTGTTCTCCGACTCATCTCGCTTCGCTTGGGGAGGTGCACTGAGTCCGGGTGCCATTGAGGCGAACGTTTATGATTACTGGGACGCCTCAACAATACAAGCCGATATCGCCACTAAGGAGACCTTAGCGCTCAATAATGTCCTTGAATCATTCGCTGATACCATCAAAAACTCGTGGGTCGACGCCTTCGTCGACAGCATGGCTCTAGTCCGTTCATGGAATCGACAGGGCTCTCGTTCTCAATCGCTTTCTAGCGCCTTGAAGAAATTATTCAACACAATGACGAAACTCAACATCGATTTGCACCTTACTTTTGTGCCTAGTTCTCAGAACCAAGCCGACTTCCCCTCGCGACGCCTTAGCCTACAGGATGCCAAATTGTGCCCATCCCTATGGATAGTAGTACAAGAGTGGTATGGCGGCGAAAATGGGCACTCTGTCGATCTAATGGCACGCCCTTCAAACGCCCAATCCGACTTGTCAGGTGCCAAGTTACCTTTCTTCTCTGAAAACCCTCTGCCGGGATCCCTGGGAGTGAACGTGTTCGCGCAATCGCCCGATCTGTACGATCCGTTTGTATTCAAGAACCCATACGCCTTTCCCCCGATCTGCCTAATACCTCATGTTATCAAGTATATGAGAAGCCTGCAATTATCCTACACTATCGTAGTACCAGACGTATGCCCAAGGCATTTTTGGTGGCCCTTGTTAACGTCTACATGTTCTTCCCGATACCTGCTGGCCGTTGCCGGAACCGTTGGAGCGCTCCTCACTCCCTCTAAACACGGGTTTTCAAACAATTGGCCTATCCCATGGGATCTCTGGGTGTTCCGCATCGGATAAGCAAGTAGTAGCTCTTGGTTAGCGCACGAGCCAAACAAAGAACACTTAGCTATCTTTAAATTTGCCAATTCTCCCATTAATTTAGCTCCATCCATTACTTCAGTGAAATCAATGTTGTCAATAAATCATTGTTTTCCAGTATACATCTGTTGACAGTTGTTTTATAGCTTCATTTATACATTTATGTCAAAACAAATCTAAAGGATAAAGAAGGAACTGTTTGTTTTACTTTCATATCCTTTAGGACTTACCTCCAGCCGTTCGAGCGTTTGTACCAGCCGTGTCATGTCCTTCGTGCAGCCACCCCAACGACAAGCTGTTCTTTTTCTGCCAAATGTGCGGCTACAGGAGGAAAACAGTCTCCCCAAGTGTCCCGAGCCCTAAACTCTCAGTCGACCTTCAAGCGATAGATAACCGTTTGGAACTCCTAAATAATGCCTCCCTTCAATCGTCATACTCAAAACAGAAGTGCTCACTTCGTACGGAGTTTGAAACTTTCTTGGCGTCCCTTCCGAATAGTAAAACCATCCTTTCGGCAAGCCCCACTGACATCTCTCGGTTCTTGGTCTGGAAAGACCGACATGGCAAAACCATAGTACATAGTAATGGGTGTCCCGATTCCCACCTTCAAAACGCAGCTAAGTGTAAATGTCCTAAACGCCTGGCATTCAAGACAATCGACTCCTACATTGGAAAACTGCGAGCCATTTTTAAGGAAACCGGGCGCTGTGGAGAGTGGAACTCCCTGCTAGGTCTGGGTAACCCCGCCGCTTCACTCGAAGTGCAAAAATATCTTAAGGCGTCAACTGAGGAACAATTACGAGCCCGCATCACGCCAAAGCAAGCAGTTCCCCTATTTTTGTCCAAATTGTTGCTTCTGGCCCGTTTTTTAAATCGGAAAATTGCGGAGCGCTCGGTTAGTCCTTCTGGTCTGTTTGTATTGACGCGGGACCAAGCGTTTTTCAAAACGTTATTCTTTAGCGGTGATCGTGGTTCAGATCTTGGCATGGTGAAAACAGAAGAGATCCTGCGTTTCCCCCAGGACAATGGGCTGTTGTTCAACCACGTATGGGGAAAAACCCTGAGGGATGGCGTCTCTAACGTCTTCGGGATTCGGAGACACCCTAACCCTGAGTTGTGTCCAGTTAAAGCTATTGAGACTTTTGTAGCCGTGGCTTCCGAGTTACGCGTTTCTGTGACAAATGGTTACTTGTTTCGACCAACTAATCCCCAAGGTCATATTGTGAACAAACCATTTTCAAGTTCTTCAGCAGAAGCTCGTTTAAAGCTGTATTTGAAAGAAGCTAAGATCGATGAGGGAGAAACGCTACACAGCTTCCGTTCGGGCTCAGCCATAACGTTAGCGTTATCTGGCTCCCAGTTGGCGGACATAATGTCTCATGTAGGATGGAATAACAAAGAAACTGCTCTCTACTACATGAAACTAGCGGAGGTGCTTCGTTTGGATAGTCCCTCTCATTTGCTATCCGCGGACTCTTCCGCGACAGCCGCCCTAACAGAGAACTACATGGAGCTTAACCGTCTAAAAAACTTTATATCCGCTTTTCCGCACGTTTAATTCTTAACCTTGTTACATCTCGTTTAAAACACTTTACGAATTTTTAGGATGGGGCACCTTGAGTTTGGGATTCTGAGAACGGGATTTCCTTATGGTCCAGTGGTTTGGGACTTTAGGACACTCTGTAACATAGAGACTGTCGGTGCCCAATCTCAACATAGCGTGAGAGAGAGAACGTTGAGAATAAAGTACTATTCTCAGCGGTCTCACCTCTCACGTATAAAAGGAGATGAGACAAAGTGAACAATGCCATTCTGTCGATCAAGCGAAGTGTTGTAGTATAAAATGCAGCACACGGTATCCCTTGCCCTGACGTTCTCTCTTTCACCAGCCATCAAGTTTCGTCCTGCGTTTGATTTTCCCTACCCAAACCCTCCCCTTTCCTCTTCAGAACATTCATCAACAGGACGAGACTGTCGGTGCCCAATCTCAACATAGCGTGAGAGAGAGAACGTTGAGAATAAAGTACTTTTCATATGTAGATCATGCTGTTCTTATGCTAACTAGTTTGCATTTACATATGAGTAGCAGTGAGGTTTGTATCAAAACAAGGTCAACGCCAGCCTCGCTTCCAATGCAAGGCCAGGTCGCTAAGCACACAACTGTAAAATGGCTTATTGACCGTATTCCGGAATAAGAATTAGAATAAGAGGAATAGCTCTTAGAGCTGTTAGATTTCTCTTTTAAGTAAATTTGGGAAGACATTTCTGCAAACGTTCGCTAACACATGATTATTTAAATGGCACCGATATTTAGTGTGCTTTAGAATAGCGAAAAAACATATTTGTATTGATGGAAATGTTAACATAATGGTTCAGTAATGTTAACAATTACCCTACGAGTATACATAAGCTACGGTATTTTTTAATATTTTTTTTCTGCGGATGGCCTGGATGGAAATCAGTTTTTTCAAGTTTTTCCTGTGTATTTTGGAGAAATTGCTGCCAACAGGTTTATAGTTTGTTCTTCATTGAAAAAATCATTTGATATTTTTTCCTCCCGGTGCTCTACGAACAATTTCATGTTAGAGAAAAAGTTCTATGTTTTATATTTGAGTAGCTTTGACTAAAATACAGCGAAATCTCCGTGACAGTGCTCCTTTAAGAGCCATTTTGTACTCATTATATCTCTAACCTGCGATCTGGCGTTCTTTTTTTCGGGGAAACGCGAAAGTTTGTCAGAGCAAGAGTCGGCGGGCAGTCGGGAGCGCTCTCGCGCTGCCACACTTTCGCCCTCCCTAGAAAAAAAGAACGCCTGATTGCAGGTTACATTCACTCCAAAAACCTTTTACGAGGAATTTCTTGCCATCATTGTACGTATTACTATTCCGGAATAGGGTCAATCGAACGTACTCACAGAATACACCGTATGTTGCAAAGTGTTGCAAAATGACTGGTGACCCATCACAGTAATACATCGGATATAAAATAATAATAATAGTAATAATAATAATAATAATAATAATAATAATAATAATAATAATAATAATAATAATAATAATAATTATAAGGGAGAGATTTAGAATCGCGATCACGGCAAACGGAAAACGGCAAACGTGAGATTCGCGCTTTTGATTTTTTGAAAATATGAGTACACAGATGAGAATAGTGCAAAATAACTCTGGCCTTTGATGTTTACACAAAACTACTTAATTTTACTGAGAATATGAACACGGTGAGCGGCAAATAAAGGATAATCATGGAGTGCTTACCATTTGCATGGAAAACCCGGAAATTCCAGTTGGAAAATCAATTGGTACGCATCATTCCATTTGGAGTACTTCTGAAATTATGGGTTTCTGGTCAAAGTGATGCATTTTTATTACTCCCTTGGTGATTTACAGCTGATGTTCATACATTTTGCATGTTACCCATCTTCTGTTAAGACAAGCTAAATCATTTCGTATTTATGCCGAAAATTTCCATCCGGGTTCTTTGCGTAAATGGTAAGCACCCATGGTCACGAGGTCATTTCTGTCATTTGCCGAAAACGTAATTCTGCATCTCTCTGTTGTCACCGGAGTATTCACTCGGGAAAAAATTTGAGATAGTGGGAAGGGTGTTTTCTGGTTTCCTTTGGACAGCTGGTAGCGTGAAGACCTAGGACGAAGAGGAACAAGCGGTTTCTCTATCCCCTGCTGATAATGAACACTGCTATCCTACCACACCCCTTTCCACACTTCTGCACTGCGGTAGCTTTCTCCATTATCTCCGTAACGAGCAAGGAGGGGAGGTATATTGAAAAGGTAAAAAAAAAAATTACTATTACGAAGAAACCCAAGAACCCCGTAAATTGTATGAGTTGATTAGAGATTACTTGTTTTACAAGGAGTTGTGTAGTTCTAGAAAAATACTTTGGAGAAAGTAGAAAACTCTTGATGGAAAGTCGCTTTAAAGTTGGGGTGCGTTAAGCAGATAGGTCCAGTTTTTTTTTATTCAGGAATCATCAACTTGCAACGCAATCGGATCGGAAAACAGGCGTGGCATGTTTTCACATAAATATTTATCTGTTCTGATATATCTCTGCCTCAAACACATAACGCGAATCGTGACGTCACTGCAGCCGCAAAAATTCATGAATGACAGAAGACATAAAAAGAGACATTATCAGTCCATACCTACAAGGGCCAGGCTGCACATAGTTACAGTTATATAACCTTACGATAAAGTGTCTTTTTTTTTTAATTTGCATCTATCTTGCACACAGTCACACTGGATCAGCATCACTCAGGTTCCCAACTTGAGTCGTGCCAAACTTACACTTTTCCATCAGAGGATGCAGACAAAAGACAGATTTCAGTTGGGTGATAAGATATTGAATATACAACAGACTGATGAGCTTTCTCCAGGGTGTGTAGAATCTTTGCTTCCACCAGATCCCAGAAATAAATCCTGCCGTCCTCTGAGCCACTAATCACTTGTGCATCGCTGTTACTTAAGTAGCTGTCCACTTTGTAGTCTTTGTTAGCATGACCAGTGAATCTGAGTAAAAAATTAACAAGGTGAATAAGTCAAACAATTTGGCTCTGAAACAGGGTGTGGATTCAATAGACCATTTCTGAGTTGCTTTGAATCTCATTTTGATAGCGAGGCTTCCTGTAAAGCTTTTCATGTGAAAATTAGTTTGTCTGCAAATGAATGGCACTAATTACGCGGGATGCCCTGGGGCAGACCGCGTTGAAAATTCGGTCGAGTTTCTATTTCTTCATCGTAGTCACAAATTGCAATGAATAAATAAATTGAATCTGGATTAAACGCTGTTCTCTCCTAGAAGGGGTATTTTTGTCCTCGATTGTTGTCATTACCGCAATGGCAAATCACACTCCTTACAAGGAAGGCTTGGTTACCAATATTCCTTCAGGGGTTAGTGACAAGTTTTGCGGATAAGGAAATAATTTTGGTTTGTTAAAAAAGACATTCTGTGAAATAAAATTCTTAAAACAAATGGACAGAAACGCCAAAAAGAACGAGAGAGGTTAAGGAAGAAAGACCCATCGATCGACAGACAAGCAGCCCGAGCGATGGAACGAAAAAAAGAAAGAAAGAAAACAAACAAACAAACAAACAAGTAACAATGGAAGAAATGAAGGAAAGAAACAAATGTACAATTTAGAAGAAGGAAAGTAGTAATAAAATAATGGGAAGGAAAAAGCGGGAGCGCTCAACACCAAAGAAAACCAAATTTGATAAGGTGAACCAATCCTAATCATAATGACCATCGCGTCATTCAAAATTTTTAAACAAACAGATGATTGCACAGCCACGTTGTCCTTCTGGGTAACACATGAAATGGATATCAATTACTCTTTTCAGAGGTTAGCTGGGGGACAGTGCTCCCAAGATAAACGAAGTCGAGCAAAAGAAAAAAGTACCCTTATCCTCCCGTTGCTTTCTTGTGGAAAAAGCATGTCAGCACACACACAGTTTGTCGGCGTAAGTGATGTTGAGTCGGAGATCAACTTAATTTTTTGCACGGGCTTCAATTTTTACTGCACCTTGTGACATTTCGGGCATGACCATCTGTCCAGTTCATCCCTTCTCTTTGGGCATTGGGTGGTAGAGAGGTTCCCAACGATACCTTATCGAGCTACGCCAAAGGGAAATCGCGCAAGTCTGACCGCAGTATTAACAAGGCGCTTTCGAAGACTACTTAAGACGTACCAGAGCCAACAGGTACAAATTTTCTCGTAAGGCAACGTAGTTTTGCTAATTCATGATACGGGAAGGTCAACATGAAATTTAAAAGTTGTGCCTTATTTTCAAACTGAGCGAAAAGCCGTAAGTCGGAAAAAATTAACATATACTTGCAACAAGAAGCTTGCATTTTTAATAACCAGCCTGTTTTTGGTGTGCGATAATTCAATTAAAATGTTTATCACGAACTTAACTTTTTTCCGTGAATGAAACCAACATGCTTATTTTCCTGGAAACCCAACTATAAACGCGATGCTTATGCTTTTTATTATCGTCATCATCATCATTTATATTATTATTATTATTATTATTATTATTATTATTATTATTATTATTATTATTATTATTATTATTATTATTATTATTATTATTATGGATACTATTTATAGCCGTAGCTACTAATCTGTGAAGAACTCCGTTAAGGTGATTCTGCTGAAAAAGAAGGAGTATTTAAAATTGTCTAAGACTTGGTCCAGTTCATGACTATGTTATGAGCATGACAAAAATGCAATAAAAAATGGGGGTCACCGTGCTCGTTGTTGTGCAACCTGGATGGCTATTATAGTAAATAGATGACCCGCGAGGTTTATATTAGGAACACTAGTAATCAGAAAAGGGAACTATCATTTCTAGAAAAATTAATTTCTTGCATTAAAATATCAAGCAGTTCAACAAAGTTTACTTTAATCTTACACAACAAACTATTTTCATTGAACTGGAATTAAGATTATGAAAGAAATTAAAGATTTTGCTGCATGTGCACGTAAGCAGCACTACCTAAATACGTGCTTTTTAAAGCATTCAAATAAAAATATCTCAAAGTAGAGTAGAGTTTTTAGTTTTTAGTTTTTAAACAGCAGTGTAAGGCCTCAATTGAACAGTTTTTATATAGAGTATTAAACTTTTCTTTAAATCGCGATATATAGTGGTCTGTATGACATTTAAATTGATGCATTAAAAAATGGGGGTCACCGTGCTCGTTTAGAAGAAAAAGACCATTTATTTTCCTGCCGAGCTTAACCTCAAGGAAATCCCGTAATGTTGTGCGTGCGCGCGCTCGTGCGCGCGCTAAATGACGCGAAAAATTATGCGCAGCAAGGATGCGCAATGCAATTCAATGGAATCACCTTAAGTTCTCTCAAATAAACTGAACTCTGACAGTTACAATTTTGTGGTCTCATTATATTCCCTCAGCTGAAACCCTTCAGACTAATCGCTGGTACTGAGAGTGGTCATATCCAGGGCTTATTTTACATCTCCAAATTGGAGACGGGGCCGCCATAAAGATTTCAACGTGGCCATCCGGACCATTTGAGGGTCTAACCTTCTCTGAAAATTTCTGACCCTGAGTATGGGTGCAGCCGTGGTTCGAACCCTGTGGCGCTTAAGGTCATTCCCCTAAAATAGAACCTACACTCAGATTTTTTTCCAAACTTTGCCCATGTGTGGTTCACTATACGTAAACTGCAAAAATTAAATAAAATGAGGGGGTCACCATGCTTGTTCTTCAGCAACGAAGCATTGAAATATGGTAATTTCTGCATGTTTGGACAAAAAGGACTATAATAGAGCATTTGCCAAAAACAGGAATTATTTTCTGAAGAGAAGAGTTAACGGCTCATTTCATAGAATTTTTTCCCTGTTCATAAATCATTTTCAATGTGAAATTTGTTTGAAAACTATTCCTAACCAGTACTACTGAGGTATTCAACAAAATAATATAATTCGTTTCCGCTGAAGGTAGGACAAAATGTCCATTGGCTAGATATTAGGCGCAAAATTTGATATTTCAAACACTAGGATTTTCCTTAAATTTTCACAGTAGTTGGCAAACGATATTGTGGTTAGAAATCTGAAAAGAGAAAATAGGTTCACCGGGTTGGTTTTGCAGATATTTCACAAAGCAGTGGTAAATCGAGCTTCAAAACTGATTTCTCCGCGAAGGGACTGGGGCGAGTCCTATGAAAACACCTTAATTTCCGCGCAAAATGCAAATCAAGAATTTTGTTGTTAGATGCAAGTCAGATTGAGTGATACTCAGTAGTTAGCTAGAAATGAGCGTAATTTTTTTTTTTTTTTTTTTGGCATTGTGCGCAGTAGAGTTGCGCACTGCAAAACAGGGGAATGACCTTAATATTATTCTAGAAACCTTTAGTTATTTTATTCTCAGGAGCACAGTTATCCTAATAAGAGTCGTTGCTTTGGGTAGAAATATGCCGTGACCGTAAATTGCTATTAATCCGGATTCGTCGGCCATATGGAACTGTGTAGCTCGAGCCTAGCTCATGTTACAAAGGGCATTGAAAGTGTTGTCCTTCTAAAGCCTGTGACATTTGTTTGTTTTTTAGCATGTCACTGACAAATTAGTTCATCGCAAACAGCCTTACATGAAAAATATTCAGTCACTTTGTCTAGTCTGCATCTGCCAGAAATAAGATTCGTTTTCCGGGCTCTTATCTGCTTTTTGCTTTAAGTATGTTCTTCATTGGCCTTAAAAGCTGAGTGCTAAAAGCATTGGTGGCATTTATACCACTGTTAGGCTAACCTTCAGCCGATAGATACATTGCAGGATAAAGCCGAATAATAGACAGTGGCCAAGAGGAGAAAGTTTTGAGTAGCAACCGAAAAACTCAGAAAAGGGTTTCTTTTTCTATTTTCTTTCTTTCTTAACACCACTTACACCACCGGCCCGTGTTACACTACCGCCTTGAATAGCTTTTGCCAAACGCGGGTAGTGTACATTTGAATAATGTAAGAGATGATTTTAATAAATGATTGATTTATTTGAGCGTACCTTACATAACGCGCGAACTTTCTTATCGTAAAGAAGTAATTGTCACAGCCTTTAAATGCGGTTCTCTTTTGTTGTTTTTGTCTCGTCGATAAAGTCAGGCAAGGCCGGGCAATTAAGCTGGACATGGTGTGCCCATTTGACACCAGTGGTACCATTCTGTCCACTGCACGTGCACGATGTACAAAGCATCTGCTTGTAAAAAAATGGTACTAAGAAATCCCATCCTAAAAGATAAAAAGTTGGTAACAGATTTAGTACCATGTCAGCTAGGGGATTTTAAGCTTCCAGTCGGTAGACGCAGACAAACTGCCGCGGAAAAAATATAATCTGGTCGTTAGTTTTGTTGCGTGTCCTGCGCGCTCGGTCTCATTGCGTGACAAACATGATTGTCTCATTCTACAGACGATTCCTCTTGTGTGCGTCTTCGGGCTGCAAAATTTCTTCTTCTGCGACTATAGATAATTGTACGGAGCCCTGTAGGGGCCATCCTCAGTTCTAGAGTTCCTGTGTTTTGAGTTCCTTAGTTCCCTGTAGGGGCCATCGTCAGTTCCTGTGTTTTTCAAGCCGATCTCACAAAGGGAAATCTGTTCAACAAAGGGTGCGTTCGATTGGGAAATCCGAAAAATCTCCATTTTTACACTAAAATGATTGTCAAATTATTCTCTACAGAATGAATGAGAGAATTCTGATGCGTGGGGAAAAAAATTTTCACGTTTTTTTTTTTTTTTTTTTTTTTTCAGGAATTGAGTTTACGACCCCGGACTTTCTGAAAAACTGGAAAAACTTGTAACTTTGCTCAGATTGAACGAAAAATCTCCATTCTTGCAGTAAATGATAGTCAAATTATTCTCTACATATTGAATAAGAATTTCCTGATGCACCGTGAAAAAAATTTTTCGCGTGTTTTTTCCACTAATTGAATTTAAAACTCATTCACTGCGCACGCCCGAAAGTTATCGACAGAACCGACCAACCAACCAACCAAGTCAACAGTCAGCTATCGCTATAACTCGTTCATTGCGCTATGCGCATTCACGAGTTAAAAACTGCGCCAAAATGAGATTTTTTAGACAATGAAATATTGGTGATTTTCAAACTCGTGCCGTGCATTCCCAGTTAAGTAAACAATCCTGGTTTTAGACTTGAATCATTTGCCAGTGTCTCTTACACAAATATACCAATTTGAAAAGACCGTGCTTCCTTTTGCGCTTTGCACGAGCGAAGTTCTTGTGTTGTTACTCGACGCACTAATTTCCTCCATTTTATGACGGTCGGCGCCCGTTACAGTTTTTGAGAATTTTCTTGAAAATACAACCAGCTTTGAACAAAAAAATATATCACGTTTGTTGGCTTATCATAGAGCATCTCTGAGCGAAATATGAAGATTTTGAATTTTTGAAGCATGTGCCACATTTTACTGATATCACGCGGTCTTCACGGACATTCTCTCTTAATTGTGATCTTAACTTCCTGCCAGAAGGACAGAATCCCTGCCAGTGTAAATTTCCTAGAATAAGTTTGTTATGTAATATGAATCACGCCAAATGCTATCAAAGTAAATTAGATGGGCTAGAGAAAAGAATTCTATGATTTGTGTCCGGCAAGATGTCGTTCACTGATCACTTTCCTTACCTTTAACGCAGGTCATTTCATAACAGTTAATGGGGACTTTACGCAACCACGACGGCAACGCCAAAGAAAACGTCACTTGAAAATACAAGTTCGTGCTACTTGTACTATTTTGCGCTTATTCCAATTCGTTCAACTTCTACAATGTGGCCGAACTATCCAGTAACAGAACTGGTGGGAACGGTCTTTAAGTTAGCACAGGGAATAAAAGTTTACTGTCATGTGCTCACGCTCTCCACAAAACCTTGATTTTGGGCATTTCACGTTGTTGTTTGGCCGAAGATGGCGACGAAATGTATCAAAATTTGTAATGCACGTGCACAGCATTGTTTAGCTCATTAAGCCTTTTTTGTTGATGACGTTTTCGTTGCCGTCGGCGTCGTGTTTGCGTAAAGTCCCTAATGCTTGTTTGCAACGCGGCAATCGAGTCTCGGCCACTTTTAATTAGCGCACACTTTCGTAAGAGCGATCATCCAATTATATATGGAGAGTAACGTAACTTCTAGGAGACCATACTGTGTTCATCCGTGCTTTTAATTACGACGGGTGTAATCGTACAACGTCTCTTCCAAGGAGGGGAATTTAACACGAGAGGTTATTTTTGAAAAAAAAAAATGTTTTCAGACTTGATTCCGTTTTTAAATTAGCTTGAGGTTTGGCCATTCAATGCAATGAAGGTCTTGTCTTATTCAGTCACATTATCGTTGTTCTATCAGCCGAGTTATGAGGTCAGACGGGAGCAAGTCGTAGGTGATTATGGTGGTAATTTCGGCAATGTGAATGTGAAACATTCATTGGCACTTTTAAAGGAAGACTGGGGACGAGGCTGTTTGGGTGCCATTTCGGTCTCGTAGATACGAATAATACGAACAAGAACAAGGCTGATGTTCCGGTTAATACAGTCAACTCTCGCCTTGCGGACACCACGCTATTAAGGAAACTAGCTATTACAGACAAAATTCAGATCTCCGGCGAAAGCTATAGGGGTTTGAAACTGACTCCCGATTACGGACTCTCGCTATTACGGAATTACGGACACTTTCGTGGTACAAACATAACAATTTTATTGTTTTGACTCTCGATAAAGCGGATACCATGAACTTCGTATGTAACAAATTGCAGTCTGCTGTTCGTCATTGGTCAAAACATGTACACACTTCAAAAGATTTCTGAAATGTTTATTTTCGCACCAATCTCTTTAGTGGCTGTACAACAGACTTTGCGTTTTCACTTCAGCTTATGCCTTTTCCTTTCAGACTCTTTCGGAGACACCCACTGGGAGAAACCAAGCCCTCACCTCCATTACCAATGACTGCTTATCAGATTCGCTACTGTTGATAAGCTTGTCAAGTCTTACAAGATATTTTGGGTCGCTACGTAACTCATAAATCAGAGGCACCCAACGACAGCTCTGTAGATTCATTTCAGGGCGCGCTGTAATATTTTTATCTGTTCGGTCATTCTAGGGGAACTTAAGTCTTTTCGAAATAACTAGGGCATTTTTGTCCATTTCTCCACAACCTGAGGTCTTATTTCCTTTCCGAAAATCTTAGCTGACCTGTCTTCGATACCCGAAACCAAATATTTATCAATCCGAAAACACTAGGCATTAAATTTCCCATATCACGAACGTTCGAGGTGAAATTCCTTTTTTAGAAAATTGTATGGGATTAAGGGCCTTCCGAAAAGATAATTTACCTAAACGTTCTGTTGGGTGCCCCTGATAAATAACTGGGATCTCAAGCCACAGGCCACCACCTCTGTTGATCCCCACACCCCACTATTACGGACTGTCTCTATTGCGGACACTCAACGACGTCCCGAAATTGTCCGCTATAACGAGAGTTCACTGTAATGGTAATTGAACTGAGTGGAGCGCAATTTGGTCTGAAATCATACGCGTGATTTCAAATCAGTCTCAACAACAAAAAATAATATTAAAATATTTATTCTTCGTTTATTACCGATTAATTACTTTTAAAAACAAAAGCACTTTTCCAACCAGGGAATTATTCGGGGATGGTATCTATTTCGAATCATGATGTTTGCGACTCTTCTTGGCGGTCTTATCTTTCTTCGTTGTTTCGGATTTATCCTCTACTTGTTTATTAGATTTATAATTTTCCTGATTGAAAGATTTGCCATTTTCTTGCTTTTCAGCCTCTTGATAATTTCCCTTTTCTTTAGACATTTTTGTCGTATCCAGGCGTGGTTTGGCGTTCATCTCCTTTGCACTCTTGTCGGATTCCTTTTCAGATTTATCATTTTCCACATTCTTAGCCTCTTGATCATTTCCTGTCGCTTCAGTCGGTTGTGCCGTGTCCAGGCGTGGTTTGGCGTTCGTCTCCTTTGCAGTCTTGTCGGATTCCTTTTCAGATTTATCATTTTCCACATTCTTAGCCTCTTGATCATTTCCTGTCGCTTCAGTCGGTTGTGCCGTGTCCAGGCGTGGTTTGGCGTTCGTCTCCTTTGCACTCTTGTCGGATTCCTTTTCAGATTTATCATTTTCCACATTCTTAGCCTTTTGATCATTTCCCGTCGCTTCAGTCAGTTGTGCCGTGTCCAGGCGTGTTTTGGCGTGCGCCTTCTTCGCACTCCTTTCGGATTCCTTGTCACTCATGGCGGGTACTGGTGCTGCTGTTGTTGCGGCAGGTGCAGCTGCTGCAGAAAAAATACAAGAAACCAAAATTTGCTTTCGTCCTATTTAGCTTGTACTGTAAATTTGCCTCTTTCCACCGTTCAAACTGTGTTGCCACATTTTAATCTAGGACAAGCCACTAAACAAACATTGTGCTTGTATCACCATGTAACAAAATAAATTAATTTTCTTCCTTTCTTTCTTGAGTTTAAAGAGAGTTCGCAGGAGATTAACTGCTGGCATTACTAAGTGTTGCTAGATATTATTTCGGTTTTACCTATTAGCGGTTACTACCTAAGTGTGATAGGTATAACAGCTGTGAGGTCAGTGGACTTGAAAATGGTTTAAAAACTAAGCCCGATTCTGGATGGTCATGTATTTTTGAGCGAGTGTGATTTCAACGAACTTCAGCCAAAAGCAGGCAACAAAGTTTATTAGAGACTTTTATGGTGGCTTATTTATCGAAACCCATTCCACAAGGGCTATATACTACATATTTATCAGTGCATCTTTGACTCACTTGTAGGACCACTGGCTGCAGGCGGAGCTGCTGTTGCTCCCGGTGCTACTGTTGTGGCGCCTGGAGCTGGTGCTGGGGTTGTTGCTCCAGCCACTGCTGGTGTTGCTGCCGGTGCTGGGGTTGTTGCTCCAGCCACTGCTGGTGTTGCTGCCGGTGCTGGGGTTGTTGCTCCAGCCACTGCTGGTGCTGGTGTTGCTGCCGGTGCTGGGGTAGTTGCTCCAGCTGCTGGTGCTGGTGTTGCTGCCGGTGCTGGGGTAGTTGCTCCAGCTGGTGGTGCTGGGGTCGCTGCCGGTGCTGGGCTAGCTGCTCCAGTTGGTAGTGCTGCTGTTGCTGCCGGTGCTGGGGTTGTTGCTGCACCCACTGCTGGTGTTTCTAAGGCTACTGGGGTTGTTGCTCCAGCCACTGCTGGTGCTGCTGCCGGTGCTGGAGTTGTTGCTCCAGCTGCGGGTGCTGGCGTTGCTGCTGGTGCTGGAGTGGTTGCTCCAGCTGCTGGTGCTGGTGTTGCTGCTGGTGCTGGGGTTGTTGCTCCAGCCACTGCTGGTGTTGCTGCCGGGGCTGGGGTTGTTGCTCCAGCCACTGCTGGTGTCGCTGCCGGTGCTGGGGTTGTTGCTCCAGATGGTGCTGGTGTTTGCACCGCCGCCGGTGCTGGTGCTGGTGCTGGTGCTGGCGCTACTGGGGCTGCGCCTGGTGCTGGTGCTACTTTGGGCGTAGCACCACCGGCTGGAGGGGCAGTAGTCGCAGCTGGTGCTACGGATGGCTGTTTGGCAGCAGGGACTGTGGTTGGGGCGGCCGGGGCTGCTGGAGCCACAGCTGCTTGTCGGCGATGCCCTTCATCACGGCTTGGTTCTTCTTTTGTGTTATGAGTTTTGTGGCGCTTTATGCTTTTACCCGAGGTTGTTACAATCACTACAAAGCAATCAGAACAATGTAGATAATATTTCCCATTAGAGAGATTCAGTCACGGATTCACGTCTTGAACGACGCATTGTAGAAGAAAGTTCACCTCGACGTATAATTGTCTTTTGCCCGTCTTTATCATGACTGAAGAAAATAC
Organism: Pavona decussata; assembly: GCF_977016875.1. Lineage (NCBI taxonomy): Eukaryota > Metazoa > Cnidaria > Anthozoa > Scleractinia > Agariciidae > Pavona > Pavona decussata. The sequence goes on along the minus strand of NW_028145434.1, from coordinate 706,250 downwards.
GAGACGTCTAACTACACACACTAAACAAATTTGCCAAAGTTTACTTATGTGCAGGGTAGAACCCAATTACAAATTTTAAGATGTTTTGTTACGGCCTTCCGTAAATTACCAATTTTACACATTTTACGATTCTTCGTTAGGGCTTTGCGAAAATTGTAAAATTTACAAATTTAACGGTTTTTCGTTACCGGGAATCTATATTTTACCAATTTTTTCTTCCTTTGCAATGCAAAATTATCTTACATCACCAGAGCGGTGCTGCGGATTTTATAGACCTGCCTCAAGACCGACGAGCGACTGACTGGACTCCCACGAAAAGGGACTTTGAGAAAGCCTTCGGATTTCACAAAAACTGCGAAATTGCAAAATTTACATTCGTCGTAAAAGGATTACGCGTCTCGGGTATAAAAATGGCCAATCACGTTAGTTTTTATCGCCTTTAGGATCAGAGCCTTTTTTTACCTCAAAGATTAGGTTCCAAGTGAGCTCCGTTCGTGCAACCACAGGTACCCCAAGCTCTATGAGAGATATAGGCGGTGACCTTTGCGTGAGTGTTGTAATTTGAGCGTCACGGCAACCATTGCGTAACGGCGAAATTATAAGGATTTGTCCCGGGGGATTTGTATGGGAAAAAACAATTCCTACTTCAATTTAAAAATGCCAATGCTTTGCAGAGAAAAGTAATCGCTGGAATCGCGCTAAATCACTCCAAAAACCACATGGGAGAAAAAACACCATCAAGGGACACTGGAAAACTTGGACCATTTACAGACTTCAATGTCATTAGATGTGTTCCCCGGGATGTGTTCCTGCTGTTACCAGCTGTTTACTCAAGTTATATTTTGTCTCGAAGTTAACACAAAATTGCTATTGCAACGATTTCTCGCCGTCACTTCCTAACCAATGGTTACTCCTAGAGGATTTACTCACCACTTAACGGCTCCTGCCATTGAAATAGACAACAAGTTTCTCTGAGCCCTTTCCCTGACTGCCATATTGAATTAATACCGATGACCGACAATGGGCAGGCCAACGAGCAGAGCCTATGAGACCTGGGTGTACAGCGAGCTGATCGACAAAGTTGGCGGACAACAAATGATTTCGTAAATGAAACGACAATTTACAGAGATTTTACAATGCCCTGCTTATGACAATTTACAGAGATTTTATGGTGCCCTGCTTATGACAATTTACAGAGATTTCATAATGCCCTGCTTATGACAATTTACAGAGATTTCATAATGCCCTGCTTATGACAATTTACAGGGATTTTATAATGCCCTGCTTATGACAATTTACAGAGATTTCATCATGCCCTGCTTATGACAATTTACAGACATTTCATAATGTCCTGCTTATGACAATTTACAGAGATTTCATAATGCCCTGCTTATGACAATTTACAGAGATTTTATGCGCCAGTTTACAGAGAATTTTGAATTGAAATGTCAGTGCTACTTTTTATAGACATTTTAAACGTTAAAGAAAATCATTGTAAAAGTAAGATTTACAAACATTCTTCGCAGATTTTATGAAGTCTGTAAATTTCCCATTTTTACTTCAGTTAAATTTTACAGACATTTCATAGATATTCTAGAAAGAGGACAACGAGAAAACTGTATGAAATGTCTGCAAAAAAGATTTTACAAACATTTTGCATTCGATAAGTAAAAGTAGGCAGAATTTAATTCTTGTAAAAAGTCTGTAAATTCTACATTTACAAGCATTTCATCAAGTCTGTAAATGGTCCAGATTTTCCAGTGGGAGTTCAGGTACCCATACAAATCCTTATAATTTCCGTTACGCAATGGTCGCCGTGACGCTCAAATTACAACACTCACGCAAAGGTCACCATCTATATCTCTCATAGAGCTTGTGGACCTGTGGTGCAACGAGTACAGATTTCTGCGTTCAAGCTGTAACGTTTGGTTTGCTCACGAAGGCAAACCATCCTTTTCCACACGCGCCCTTGAACATTTCTCTTTGGTTCATGCCTAATCTCGGCCAACCCTTCTTTTGAAAAATTCTGGATCCGCCCCTGGTCATCAAAGTAAAAAAGTCAACTTGACACTTAATTTTTCAAATCAGGCTCACGCTGTTATAAATTCAAAAATTTTTAAATCAATTGTAAATGATCGCGATGAAGGTTGATCCAGTCTTAAAATGAAGAAACGCACACTTCAGGCACTTACACAGAAAAATGGCTCCCAGCAATAATCTGGTCTTCATGTTGCTTTCTACGTGAGACCTATGGACAAAAGCAAACTTAGGTTGTTAGCTACACAAGGACCTGTGAAGATTCTAAAATATGTTCAAAGAACATGTTTTAACAAATGATATTAGAATTAAAGACGGCACTAATGAAGTGAAGAACGAAATCCGATCGCTTAAGTTTTGACTGATATTGGAATTTTTTTTATCTGATTCTTAGTTCTTAGCTTTTACAGTTTTCATACCATGAATTGTTCTTCATTTTTAGTTTCTAATTTCTAGTATATACTTGGCCGTGGATTACCTGTAAACTAGCTGATTAAGCTAACCGTAAATCCCACGTTAAATACAATATCGTATCGTATCGTATCGTATCGTAAAGAAAGGCAAGAAGATGCTAGTACTACATTTTGCTCTGTTTCAGTAAAACGTTATTTTGATAGTAATGTTCACCTTGCGTTACAAGTGCAGAAAACAAGCTAGCAAAATACAATAGAGGCTTAAAGGAAAACGGATTATGAGGCATTAAACAGAAATTTTGTTTACAATGAAAGTTATTCCATTTGGTAATATGGAGAAGCTGTGGTTAAGTGTTTAACGGGTTTCACATCAGAAATGAAAGTGGGTGCTTTAAGTTAAGTCCAAGCCTCTATACTTTCGTGATGATTTCTCAGACAAAAACCATTAGTCCATATTGTTTCTCTTCTTAAGCCAGTTGTACTAATAGGTACCCAAGTCGCTCCATGTAAGGGAATCCGGAATCCGAATCCGACATATTTCTGACTCTGGAATCCGGATTTCAGCCGAACCATGGAATCCGGAATCCAGTCGTTGTAATCCTGAACCCACGGTGCAGAATCCAGAATCCAAGTTGGTCGGAATCCCAAGTCCCTTTTGGATTCCTTTACATGGTGCAAACCCAAGAGACATAATACTGGGATAACCCTGCGATGGACTAGCATCCCATCCAGGGCGAAGTAGCGATACTCCTTGCTGCTTCATGTTATGGTGACCGGATTAAGCACCCGCTATGTGAGTCAACTCTGGCTTGTGTGCAACTTTGCTTGTGGAGGTAATGTTTTAATCGCTTCGAATAGAACAGCATTCTGTTTATTATTCGCTGTTAATAGCAAGACAGATGGAATAACAAGGAAACAAACAGTAAAACTGAGACCCTTCTGTTTGGGAAAGCACTCGGTGACAGACTAAATTTTAGCGTCGCTAATAAAACGTTTTTGCAGGTAATTACAATTGCCTGATCTATAAACAGAGATTCTTCTCGGGTCGTCTCTATCGGAAATGTTGTTTTCGCTTATGATTTGTAAAGTCAGAATAGTTAGCAAGTTACTGAGCTTAGTCACCTATAGAATGCTCGGTTCACTATAGCAATGCACTGTCTTTTTTTCTACAAGGACCGCTTTCTTTAAAGAACATCGACGCTGAGATGAGCCAAAATTCAGTTTTAAAAAGTGTTTAGAATATACCCAGGTTGAGATTTCATAAGAACCTCATTTTACCCACTCATTTTGGACAGGGGTGCGGCACATGACAGTCTGGATCGAGGAAATATCGGGAATCTTGGACTCCTGATCACAGTATACGTTTCTAGGGCCTAAACCTGAATGCTAGAAGACATATCAGTAGAACGTTTTCACTTGGTCGCTAGAGATTCGATTGAAAAAAGGCATGGCAGCCATATTGCTGTATCTATGAAAAGAATCTAAGTAAAAAGCAGGCGGTTCTTCTGGTTCCCCAACATGGTGGCTGTGATGTTAAGAGAAAACGTTCCATAACATTTACAGTGCGGTTCCCGGAATCGCAGGGTTTACCAGCTTCTCTATTTAGGCTCTCTGCCCACGTCCATAGCGATTTACTGAAATACTTTACCATGCAAAATCATCTGGAAAGCGTTTTGAAGACCAAACAGGTGCCACCAAATTAAGAAAATCCAACTAATCTCGGTTCATCCTCAGCTTGAAAATGAGACACCAGTCTCATGAAATAAGTCTGATTCGCCTTGCCACTTTAAAACCGACGATGTGAAAAAGATATGGCGTTTAAAACTCTACCGCGTCTTAAGATATTTGATAACCAACTGGTAGAAACTTCCTTGACGTGATGCCTGCCTGTTGCGAGGGGTCAATGGCCCGTGTTTATTCATGCAGTTATAACTGACCCGTTGTCTTATGAAACACTTCTCAGAACGTTTTAATTTGAGCCAAAAAAATTTCTATTTCAATCTTTTGAATTGTGGAAGTTAGAGAACGCGAGTTATTTTACATTGTAGCGGTTCCGTTCACTAAAGAAACTTGGTAAGCATGTGTCCCGCTAGACAACATCACAAACATAGACCGACGAGAACTTGCTTCGGCTTGTTGACCATGGCTAAAGAAAGGAACTAAAAGACCGTTTTATCCCAGTTTGTTAACTATTTTATACTCTTAAACACTTTGCAAAATGGAAATAGTGTTGTATTTAGAGAGGAAGATGTCGCTATTGTTTGCTTTGTCTGTAGTGCCGTGTGGTTTATCTTCAAAGAAGGGCGCTTACCTGTTTGGGTTTTGGTTACTCCAGCCCTTGCTATAAGAAAAGAAGCAAAAAAGGAGAACAAAAACCTTACCTTGTTTTCGTGTGGTGGTATAAAGCGATCTTAACTAAATCGTAACAATGTTCGCTTATTCCTAGATTTCTCTCAGGCTAATTAAAAATTCGACAACCTTGAGGTAATTTTGCCTTATAATTGAATGAGTAATCGGAACAGCGTATCGATTGCATCACAGGGATTTTTGTACACTGAGGAATTTTGCAAAGCAGATTACTGAGAGCAGAAACTGCTCTTGGCATTTGCAATATCCTTGGACTTGTTTGTTCCAAATTTTAGCTTTTACTTCTACTCCTTTAACAGTATTATTTTGATTGTTAAGCCAACTTCATTCTTTCACAAGAAACACTACCAAATAAAAAATTTATGTGTTTAATGGGTTCTTGAATGGTGTTTTGACACCAGTCAATTAGCCCTTGGTCTTTCTTTGTGTGCATATAGCACCTAAGATTTAAATCAGAGAGAACTGACAAGCGTCCTTTTTCAAAACATAAACTGGACAGGAAGCACCACAGCAAATAATTGCTTTCATTTCACTGTTCATCTTTGTGGCAAAGTTTTACATCACGTTGTGTTGGGTCATGAGTTTCTGGTTGCGTGAACTATTGCTTGCCTGGTTTGACTCGAGGGCTCTGGCAGAGCCTGAACGAGTCAACTAATTAGGGGTAATAACTAGTGAAAACCGGATTTTATCTTTCAAGCAAAACGCATAGAGCTTGACATTTTCAAGTGCAGCCACATGCCTTCACATCTGGTAAGAAAAATTTCAGCGTGTCGTTATCAGTTGCAAACTGAAAGTCTTTTAGAATCTAATTATTCGAAAGCTATTTCAATGACATCGGGTTCCCACAAAAAAGCAATCAGATTACCAGGCGTGAATGCACGTTAAACCACCACCCTCCATGACAAAACACCTGCCGATTATTATCTGCGCTGCAAGACTTGTAGATCAAATGTTTCTTTTGAGTTTTGTCCCCGTGTTTGTTGTGGAATTACTTGCATTATATATTTTCTCCATTTAGAGCTCACGTGTTACTTTCTTTGGTCTCAGTATCTCCCTCAAGAGAGAAATGTGCTGAGTTTGTACTTCTTTTCAGGCTTTTCATTAACTTGTTGCTATTAAAGGAAAGTTGCACACGATCCACAGCTGGTCAACAAGGATCGACGTAGGACCGTAGGCGTTCAGCCTTGTTCAGGGAGTTAGGAGTGGCTTGGAAAAACGTCTTTGCGAGCGAATGAGAATTTGGGTGAACAAGCACGTAAACCGGGAGGGGAATGAAGAAAAGCCGATTTGGATTTTCTCACGGCCTTTGCCGCTCATGATGGCTCCACGCCAAAACTTCACGCGCGGACAATACCGTCCGCTACGAAGGCTAGTGATAATCCACCGTACCGAATAAGATAGCGACTGCTACATTTACCTGATAATTCTCAGCGCACAAAATGCCTTAAAACGCTCACAAAATCGCACCGAAAACTTCTTAAACTTCAAACCTAGTTCACGAAATGTTGTTAATGCAGTTGACGAATTTCTCAAAAATCAAATCAAATAAAACAAACTAAAAATGGCGTTCTATGTGACGATTGGTCGTGTTAGGTTTGTGCAGCGACCATCTTTTTCGGTGAGGTGGATTTTTTAAAGGGGAGAGGTGGGAGGGGGGAGACTTGGGAGTCTCTGTTCATTTTTTAGCGCGCCAAATTATTTTCGCGTCGCTCCACCACTTACTAAACTCCTGGAACAGACTAGCGATAATCCGAACTGTAAATCTTGTCTGTTGGATTACTCCCCCTCCCCACCCCTGGATGGGATGGTAATCCATTGTAGGTTTACCCTGTGGGGGATTTTCATGCTTCCCATTGTGCATTGCGGGTAAACTATATTATCAACTCGAGGCCACCCGTGATCAGCGTATTAGGGCCTCTTCATATGAGCCCGGTCGACCGGGCTGGCTCGGTTTCTGAAATCTCGCCACGCCACTCTTTTCTTTACAAAAATTTCGATGTGTTCATATGAGAAGGCGGGCTGGCCCGGTTACCGAGATCTCGGTAACCGAGCTGGAAATTTTTCCCATATGAACACTCCAGCCCGAATACCGGGACAAAACATTTTCAACTGCGCATAGCTTGTAAGGTCGCTGACAAGTCGAGACGCAGTTCAACGGGTATTTGGGGGGTTCTTTTTGATTTTTTTTATCTCGGTAACCGGGATTAAATTTCCCATATGAACAGAAGACAAACTTCGTCTCGCCTACCGGGCCAGCCCGGTTACCGGGCTCATATGAAGAGACCCTTAGACAATAGACGCCGTAAGGGTCGCAAGTCTACCAGCGAATGTTTAGTCCAACAACGGCCAATATCTCACATAATCTTTTCAAACTGATCGGCATTTATATTGGAAAAACATCAGCAGGAAAACATGGAGTCAACTCGTATTAATCTAGACAGAGAAAGTTTAACAAGTAACCGGTGAAATTGCCAAATGCCGTGTGGAACGTCGACTCAAACACACATATTCAAAGCTTTCTTCATCCTCAAGTAATGCAAAGAACGATGGGAAGCATACAAATCCCCCCCCCCTCCCCCCCACTTCCCTGTGCGATATCATCATATCCTGGATGTCGACGGTACACCCGGGTGAGGAGCAATGCAAAGGTTCCTGCCTAAAAGTAGCACGACAATAGTTCTTTTAACCATCCGACGGTCCGCAACGCACTAAGCGCTACTCACATATTTTTTGCCGTTTAATCCCAATCCCGCACCCAGAGTCTCTAGGCTTTTTGGTCCGGCGTTGCCCCGCTGACCAAAAAGCCTGAAGACTCTGGGTACGAGATTGGTCATTGGTGTCGTTTAACTTTTTAAACCAAAAAAAATCGTTATTCCTGCTTTAGCCTGTTCCAGGCTCCTAGAGAGACGCGCGAGGGGACGTTTGCGTTCCTTCGCGCGTTTTTGTAGGAGCCTGGAACAGGCTATTCCTGGCCAGAGTAGCGACGCTTCGTGCAGGCTTACACAACCAGCTGCCACCAAAGGAAGGGTTACAACCGAAAGCAATATGGCGGACGGAGCGTGATTTTCGTCTATCAAACGTTTGACGAAAATATGCCTAGGAAGGCCGAACGAAATGGACTTAGCTCTTCCATGCAAGGAAACCAATCAGTTAGAAGGACATCAAGGAGCTGTACGAGCCGTGAGATTTAATTACGATGGAAACTACTGTTTAACATGTGGAGGCGATAAACTTCTGAAGCTGTGGAACCCTCACAGAGGTGTGCTTCTGAAGACATACAGTGGACACGGTTATGAAGTACTCGATGCTGTGGGATCCAGTGATAACAGTAGGCTCGCTAGCTGTGGAGGTGATAAGACTGTGGTGCAGTGGGATGTAACCACTGGGCAGATTATGCGCCGCTTTAGGGGACACACTAGTGTAAGCGTACATGCATCAATCACTTTATCAAATAGAAATCCGTTTTTGCCGTTCGTCGGTTTAGTGATAGTACACCATTCAATGTTTATGAACTGCTGGGAGGGGCTAGGGCATGCATGGGCGAGGGATTTAACAGTAATTATCTGTCGTTAACAAGGAAGTTTAATGCCGATTAAATAGACTTTCTAACAACTTCAGAGATGTTTAGAGACTCTTTTGGCCATCCAAAAATGCCTGGCGCAACTGTAGCAGGGCATTTAAATGAAAACTCTTAGCAAAGTTTAATGCTCTGCCTTTGCCTCCCTCTTGTCTCCCTCCCCCCCCCCCCCCCCCCCCCCGCTCAGTAGCCTAACATTGATAGGTGCATAATAGGTCACAGATAACCATAAAAAAAAACCACACGTGGCTCAAGAGCCATAAAGTGAGTGTGTTTCTGATCCTAATCTTACCATATTTTGGCCTTGTTTGTCTATAAAGTTCTCTCTCTTTGGGCAGAGACTACCTGTATAGTATACACTGTACAAGTACTACATGGAATACACTGTACAGTACACACTTGGGATGGTCCTTCTTCCCTCAAGTATAAGACTTAATATATTCTAGTTTGTTGTTGGTTCTAGTCCATGTTCTGAGAGTTTTTCTCCCTCCACAAAAACCAACATTTCCGAATTCCAATAATATTAATTAGAATCTGGAAAACAGTGTCAAAGAGCCGCCTTGTGGATGACATGTATCACTGAAATTCCCAAATTCCCACTTATTTTTAAGTATACAGTGTAACTTGTGTTTTTTCAATTTACAGAGGGTAAACTGTGTGAAGTTTAATCAGCCTGACAGCACAGTAATCATCTCTGGTTCATATGATGCTACAGTACGTTGCTGGGATTGTAGATCTCGCAGTCCTGAACCCATTCAGATTATCGATGATGCTAAAGACAGTGTATCCTCACTGGTGGTGTCTCAACATGAAATTCTATCTGGGTAAGTAATAACTAGGTGGATACACATAGATCAGTTTTCAATTGAGTGTCGTAAAAGCAAACCAAAGTAATATTTGTACTCTGGCCAATCACAGTAGACACAAACAAGGCAATGAACCAATCAGAATTGAAAGCAAATACAAGCCGCACCTGCACCAAGGGTGGGAAAACGTGTGTGATAACGTCACAATAATTGTGACAAAGTGATAATTGTTTTCTTTTCTCATTGGTTGAGAAATTGTTGTGAGCTTAGCTAACCAATCACCTATTGTAGTAAAGCAAAACAAAAGGCAACATCAAATTACTTTCACCACTCAAATGAAAACTGCTCTGACTCTATTACTAGTAATAATCAAAGATTAGGGAGTGCGTTCGATGACCTTCCAGGTTCTCTCTCCTTTGCCAAGTTGATAATGATGACATCCGCCCCTACAAAATCTGCAGGGGATGTCAAATATGCGTCCCAAGATCCATTCATTCACTTTCGTTGATTGTCCCGTACCATCTCGACTCCAAATGCAATAAAATATTTTTAGGAGTGCATTCTTTCTACGTCAAAACGCAATGAAACACACGAATAACACGGTTGATTTTACGAAACAAAGAACTTAATCGGTTTCTTTTGTTTCCGCTTTGAATAAAAGAATGCAAAGAACGCCGACGCGTTTTTTGCTTAAGGTTTTTCTTCAAAATGAAGCAGAAATTTGCGAAAAAAAATACAGGGCAATGTTTTTCTAATAAATCAAAGACCACATGCAAAAATTCAGCTCATTTGGATGACATTTAAAAAATGGCCAAAATCGTCACTTATGATAGTTTTGCATAAAACCCTTCAATTAATATTGTCTCGACAAAATTTATTACATATAGATAATTATTCTTGGCAAAACGTTTTAATGTTTAATGTTTCATGTTAATGTATATAATTATACATGTATGATTACTACCCTGACAACTCTTGACTTGTAATTTAGCTATTAAGCTACAAAAAGAGTAATTAAACTGATTATTATTATATTATAAACTGATCATTATCATTATCATTATCATTATCATTATCATTATCATTATCATTATCATGATAAGCAGTTGCTTCCTTGTATTGCCTCATTTTGTGTTGTATTCATTTGTTTTTGAATTGTTTTTGCTTCAAGGTCTGTTGATGGCAAAGTCCGTAACTATGACATTCGCATGGGTCAGCTACGGGTGGATTGTATTGGCCAGCCGGTAACCTGTGTGAGTTTTACCAAGGATGGCCAGTGTGTGTTAGCATCGACTCTAGATGACACCATTCGCCTGCTGGATAAAGACACAGGGGAATTATTAAATGAGTAAGTACATGTAAGGTTAGACATTACTCTTACACTCTACAAAATGATTTTGATGCTAAAGGTGAATGCATGCTCACAACATGCTAACACAGCATGCTAAGCATCAGTGGTGGGGTTATTATTGTTTTATTCGTAAGGCAAAAACAGAAAAATGGCTTTGAAGCCTTAAATTGTTGTGACCAATCAGTGGATATCAAATGCTGTGACTGAGTTGAGTGTAGTTTAGTTTACAAGTTACATTGGTGCAGTGCTGTTTAACAGTTTCACAGCAATTTATTCCTTTGAATCCCAAATACTGTATATTGCCATAATTTTACACAGTGGCTACTGTCTTACTGATAATTCTTTTATTGGTAAACTAAGCCAACCAAAGCAAGATTTCACCTAAATTTTATTCTGTTACATGTACTTCTCTTAGGCTTTAGTTGTTTCTAAAATACATGTACTCTTTACATCATTGTATGTATAAGAGTTGTTATAATGGTGATTATTGGAGTAAGCTTAGTTAAGTTCCTTTATTGTACATCTAGAAATGGGCCTTATTTGATGCTCTTTGATTACAGGCAATATAATCTTGAATTTAACTGGACATAAAGGAAGGAAAACCAATTTGTATGATACAAACATAAATCCTTGTGCTCTCTTATTAAGCCTCTCCATTTGGAGGTCACTTACAGTAGATGGCTATTGGAACTCTATGTTGTATGACTGTGTTGACAATCTTTACAGTAGGCAATGTTCAATAATTAGTAGTTTGAAATCAGTTTAGACCACAGTTATGTTAAAACTGGTCTGAACTTTGCTTAAACTGTCCCAAATATTTCAAAACCCAGTGTTTAATGGTCAAAACATACCTGTACCTGTACCAGTCTTTCAATGAGCAGCAGTCTTATTGTCCTAAGGCAACAATGACATTTGTGTCACATTAATACTACAGCTGTATGCTTCAGTTGTATTGTAACATACATGTATTATTGGACAAGCTAATTAATTTAAGTCTAAAACTCTTGATTTGAAGTGTAAGCCCTCCTATGACATGAGCCCCTCTCTCTAATAAACCCTTAAATCTTGACGCTTGAAAATTTCACTAAGCCCCTCATTGGCTTGAAAGGGAACTGTTATGAAGATTTGGTGTAATTTCAAAAACCCAAAACCATTTTCGTATTAGCATAAACCTTAAATTTCAATTTCTAAATTAGCTCCCCAGTGTACTAAAACTGCTCAGTCGGCTGATCTCTGGCCATAAATGGCTTGGATTAGAATGGATAACATTACCATCTCCAAAATGTGCTAGAATAGATCATGAGTTGCTCCTTTCAAGAATTGAGTTGATTTCTTTCCCTGGGTGTTCTATAATGTTTTGCAAATAACTGTAAGCTGAGGTATTGTTGCACTCTTTTTACCAAAAAAGGTCAAAAGTTCACTGCCACTTCCCCTTTAATATAACTTTTTAACGTTTTGAACAAAGGACAATTTTGTCCATTGTTTTAATAGGCCATGTCCAAGTTGTTTTAAACCTCATCATGAAAGCGAGGTTTTGTGCATAGTTTTTATGATGGAAACTAGTTAATGCAAGTGCTTAGGTTCGCCTCCTCATAGAAGGACTCAGATATGTTTATTCCAAGTACAGTTCATTCACATTTACTCATTCATTGGGGTTACAGTATACCATAAGTTTGACTCCTCATACATGTAGGAGGAGTCGGATATCGTGTTTCCGAGTATAGCTCAGTGTCATTCACTGAATAATATATCTCTCTCATTCACCGGGATAACAGTATACCGTGAGGTTTTCTCACTGGGAACCATGTGGTAAAGTATCCAAACTTGTAATCTGAGGGGCATAAGTTCTACTCCTCATAGGAGTACTCAGATATCCTCTTTCTGAGTATAGCTTAGTGTCACTCAGTGAATAATACACCATTCTCATTCATTCACCAGGATTACAGTATACCATTAGATTTAATCTCATGTTGCTCTGTAGAAGAGCGTCCAAAAAAGTTATCAGAGGAGCTTAAGAATTCGACTCCTCGATGTCAGGACTCAGATATTGTGAATTCCTGTATGGCTCTATGCCATTATTATTCATTCACCAGAGCCCAGTTGTTCAAAGCCTGATTAAGGTAATGCTGGGTTAACGTGAACTTTAATTCGAGTATATTTACCAATCCGTAAGGATAAGTCCAAAACTTTTGTACCTTAGTTTTGAGTTAGACTTTTCTTTACAATAAGCCTAAAATGAACCTTTAAAATCATTTTTAATAAGTGAAATGAAGACGTCGGTTACCTTTAAATCGTGGATTAGCGTTAATCGGCTTACGAACAACCCGGTCCAGGAGTATAGTGTACCATCAGATTTAATCTCATGTGGCTCTGTAGAAAAGCGTCCAAAAAAGTTATCGGAGGAGCTTAAGAATTTGGCTTTCAATGTCAGGACTCGGATATTGTGAATTCCTGTATGGCTCTAAACCATTATTATTCATTCACCAGGAGTATAGTGTACCGTCAGATTTTATCTCATTTAGCTCTGTGGTAGAGTGTCCGTAGAAGTAATTGGAGGGGCTTCCACTGTTCCATTCAATTCAGCGTACTCAGCAAAATATAACGCTGACAAAAAAATAAAGTATCAAATTCATAACACACTGCGTTTGAAATTAGTTGCACTTAGCGAAAAAAGGACGATAAGAAAGAAATATATTTTATCCATCGAGCCGACAGTACTTCAACGAGTATTTCTTCGCTCGGAACGGACGAAAGAGGCTGTGCTCGTGCTCTTTGCGCAGGCAGTGAGACAAGAAAAAAACTTAGGCACTTCGCGCTGGAAGGTATTGCATCTGTTTAATAGGACAAACGTACTTCCAGATGAAAAAAGAATCTCATTCCCCGCCGAGTTGAGACTTGGTGCCTTGAAAACTCTTTGAAGACAGGAACCATTGCATTGTGAAGGCTCTGACGTTACCCAGACATGGCCACCCATCGTACAATAGTATTCTATTTCTCTGTGAAAACGGCATATTACAGTCTAGAAATGTATATCGATATGGCCGCCAATTTCATTTAAACTCAAGTTTAAGCACACGACAAAAGGATTCTTTCTCGACCCTAGTAATAGTACGTAAGACCTATAAGTATACGCACAAATAATGGATTCTGATTGGGCCGTTTTTGTTGAAGACGTTAGGGAGCTTAAGCAACGACGACGGCAACGGCAACGAAAACATCACCTGAAAATATATCTTTATTTCATTTCTGCTACTTCGCAATTATTTCAACTCGCTCAACTTTTACAAAAATGACGAACTATCTAGGAACCAAATTGGTAGGAGTGGCATATAAGCTTAGAAAGAAAATGAAAAATTCACCGTCGTGCGTTCACGTTCTCCACAAAACCTTAAATGGGGTCATTTCACGTTGTTGTTTTGCAGAGGACGGCAAAGAAATGTACCAAAATGTAAAACGCACGTGCAGAGCGATTGTTTTTGCTCATTAAACCTATTGTTTTGTGGCGTTGTCGTTGCCGTTACCGTCGTCGTTGCTTAAGCTCCCTATTTGACAACAATAGACGACAAAAATATCCCTTCTAGGTGAGAACTGCGTTTAATCCAGGTTCAATTAATATATTCATTGCAATTTGTGACTACGATGAAGAAATAGAAACTCGACCGAATTTTCAACGCGGTCTGCCCCAGGGCATCCCGCGTGATTAGTGCCATTCATTTGCAGACAAACTAATTTTCACATGAAAAGCTTTACAGGAAGCCTCGCTATCAAAATGAGGTTCAAAGCAACTCAGAAACGGTCTATTGAATCCACACCCTGTTTCAGAGCCAAATTGTTTGACTTATTCACCCTGTTAATTTTTTACTCAGATTCACTGGTCATGCTAACAAAGACTACAAAGTGGACAGCTGCTTAAGTAACAGTGATGCACAGGTGATTAGTGGCTCAGAGGACGGCAGGATTTATTTCTGGGATCTGGTGGAAGCAAAGATTGTACACACCCTGGAGAAAGCTCATCAGTCTGTTGTATATTCAATATCTTATCACCCAACTGAAATCTGTCTTTTGTCTGCATCCTCTGATGGAAAAGTGAAAGTTTGGCACGACTCAAGCTGGGAACCTGAGTGATGCTGATCCAGTGTGACTGTGTGCAAGAGAAATGCAATTTATAAAAGAAAAAAAAAACACTTTATCGTATGGTTATATCATTATGTGTAGCCCGGCTCCTGTATGTATGCACTGGTAAAGTCCCTTTTTATGTCTTCTGTCATTCATGAATTTTGCGGTTGGAGCGATGTCACGATTGGCGTTACGTCTTTGAGTATCAGAACAGATAAATATTTATGTGAAAGCTTGTCACGCCTGTTTTCCGTTCCAGTTGCGTTGCAAGTTGATGATTCCTGAATAAAGAAACTGTACCTAGCTGCTTAACGCACCTGAACTTCAAAGCGACTTTCTGTCTAGAATTCTACATTCTCCAAACTATTTTTCTAGAACAACACAACTCCTTGTAAAAGAAGTAATCTCTAATCAACTCATACAATTTACGGGGTTCTTGGGTTTCTTCGTAATAGTAATTTTTTTTTACCTTTTCAATATACCTCCCCCCCTTGCTCGTTACGGAGATAATGGAGAAAGCTACCGCAGTGCAGAAGTGTGGTAAGGAGTGTGGTAGGATAGCAGTGGTCACTATCAGGAGGGGATAGAGAATCTACTTGTTCCTCTTCGTCCTAGGTCCTCACGCTACCAGCTGTCTGAGGGAAACCAGGAAATCACCCTTCCCACTATCTCAAAGTTTTGTTCCGAGTGAATACTCCGGTGACAACAGAGAGATGCGGCATTGTGTTTACGGCAAATGGGAGAAATGACCTCGTGACCATGTTTATCCTTTATTTGCAAACTTTACAGACTCTCTTTTTAATGTTTCATTATCTAGCACAGGAATGCCAAGGTTGAACCCTGATGCATTCCCTTTTGTTCCCTTTTATAATTTCAACCTTAAACGACCCTAAAAAGAGGAGGGTGGTCACCCCCCCCCCCCCCCACCTTCCTGGATTCGCCCCTGGTAATACATACAATGATGACAAGAAATCCCTTAGGAATTAATGTAACCTGCGATCAGGCGTCCTTTTTATTTTCTGGCAAGCGTGGAAGTGTGGCAGCGCGAGAGCGCTCCCGACCGCCCGTCGACTCTTGTGCTACCACACTTTCGCGTTTCCCCGAAAAAAAGATCGCAGGTTAGAGTTAATGAGTTCAAAATGGCTCTTAAATTATCATGTGTTTGCGAACGTTTGCAGAAATGTCTTCCCAAATTTACTTAAAAGAGAAATCCAACAACTCTCCCGCTTATTCTTATTCCGGAATACGGTCAATTCGCGTGACAGATGAACCTGGGACTGGAATGTGTTCGGTCACGTGCTGTACTTCCGCCTTCCTCCAGCGTTTGTCTTGTAGTTGCTTGCGTTTGCACATTGCATCGTTCGTTTATTTTCTCAACCTTTTTCCGGTTTCGGTGCATTTTTCCTCCGTTATACCCATGGTAAGTACTTTCTCGAATTTGTAGGTATTGTTTGTTTGTTTAGTTCAGATCAGCCATCTGTGGACGATTTCAAACTATTTTCTCTCCCACTGATTTTGTACATTTATTATTATGCGCCGATCAAATCGAAACTTCAACATCCCCCCCCCGGGCAAACCCCGGGCATTTGACTATTTTCTGTGCCCGGGAGTGGGGAATTTGACGGGTAAGGCCTTCCCGGGGGTGGGGAATTTGACCTTGCCTGGGTGGAGTGGGGAAAATTGAACCGGAAGTGTCAGGTTTCAAATCGCTTTTTTTTTGGGGGGGGGGGGGGGGGGCGCCGAAGTCGCTTACAGCTATAAACACGTGTTTGGACGAGATGGAAGAGTTTTAAAGGAAGAGATACAGCATTACAAAAAAGGCTTACAAAAAAAAAGTCTTCAAAAGTGAGAGTGCTTCAATATTAATTATTTTTATAGATTGTATATAAGCGATGTAGATTTTTTATACAATGAGTCAAGCTTCGGCTTTGTCCCGCAGTGAATAGTGAAACAAATAAACACTGTCGAATGAAAAACCGCTTTGGCTTAAATTGCAGAATATCCTGCCACTCGAACAACATTCTACGTAGCCGGCTAACTAATTTAAAATATGTATTTCTAGTTCTTTAAACGATGTAGTTTTTTATGCAATGAGTCAAGCTGCGCCTTTCTCCCGCATTTGTGTCTGCAAAGGTTTTTAGAATAGCCATAAAACACTTAACAGCAGTGAACAGTTAAAGAAAAAAAAAAAACATTGTCGAATGAAAAACCGCCCCTTTGGCTTAAACTGCAGAATACCCTGCCACTCGAACAGTCTACGTAGCGGGTAACTCATTTTAACTTAATAAATTCAATTTCCAATCATTAGTTTCAATATTAAAGTTGTCAGAGTTGTGGTTTTTGTAGTAACTCATGACAGGAGCCGACAACGATTGTTCTTTAGGAGGGGCATTTGACAGACAAATCCGACGATAAGGTGGGGCATTTGAACACCATTTTGGCCCGAGGGGGCGGGAATTTGAACGATCCAATCTTCAAAAGTTCAAATGCCCGGGGTTTGCCCGGGGGGGGGATGTTGAAGTTTCGAGTTGATCGGCGCATTATTTATATATTTACTTATTTCTTTTTTGTAAAATAATAGCACCGCTTTTTTCTTGTATTTTTAATCTTTCACATGCACATTCACAGTGATGGGAAACCTTTGCGAATTATAATATATACAAAAAAAAAAAGTTCAATCGATGCTCTTGTGTTTCAAACCTTTTTTGGGACGGTGTGAGAGGAAGACTTCGAGGACTTCCAGGTTCGGATTTAATCGAGTTTAAATGTGGGAGAAACTTATAAAAATGTGCAATTATTGGACATATTTACGTTCAAATCATGCACTTTGATCAGGGTTTCTCTTCACAAACGTCGAATTGATATTTCTGATTTCCCTTGAACGTGAAAAGATCGAAATTAACTAATTGCTGCTATACTTGTTCAAATACAGTCAACTCTCTCGTAAGCGACCACCCTTGGGGCACTACAAAGTGGTTGCTTGCGGGAGGTGGTCACTTACGGGAAAGATCAACAAAATAAGCCTAATACTGGATTGATTAATTAATTACATAAAAATATCACCTTAGCAGCTAAAATAAGGCAAAAAGAAACTAATTTATTTGATTTTTTCACATCTATTCATTCTTCTGAGGAAACTTTTTATAACATTTGGGAACAGATCACTGTAACAATTCCCGTTTACCTACAGATCTAATCAAAGCCATCTTCCCTGTTTGTAAACTGTTATTATCTGTCAGCAGTCCGGGCCGTAGCGCTGTTAAAAATTGAACTTTCGTCACTTCTGAGAAATGATTTACTAATGATCATTCGTGATTATGTTGGGTGGTCGCTTACCGGAAACAGAAAACAAAAGATTTTGTGTCATTTCTGGCCTAAAAAGTGGCCGCGGTCCCTTCAGAAATTTGAGTAGTGGTCGCTTACGGGAGAGCTCTTGAAGCAGTATTTAACTGAAAAACAAAACGGTTGTTTACGAAGTGGTCGCTTACAGGAGGTGGTCACTTACGATAGGTGGTTGCTATGAGAGAGTTGACGGTAATCGATCTTTAGACAAGTACCCTGGTAGTTTCAGAGGGCAACATGATGAAAAATCAATTAAGAGGTTTGTATGACACCTGAAAAGCAAAAAATCTTTTATTAAATATTTAATTAAACTATCTCTACTTGAAACCTAACAAAGAGTTCAAAAAGTAGAATTAGTTTTGAGTTTAATTTGATGCTGTGATGCAGCAGTCAATTCCAGCACTGCCCCCCCCCCCCCCCCCCGGTCATTAGTGAGGCATATTTCTTCATTGTCCGTCCTGGTGGCCGGGAATTACCCCAGGGGAATTTGACAGTCTTGTGATTTCAATGACATGTTCAATAAATTTGTGAATGATTAATTTTGTCTAATGAGGATGAAATGAGATGGTGAGTCCACAGAACAAACGTTTGACTGGAGCAATACACTGAGAGATAAGACTTGTTTGATACTTAGTTGATGACTTAATGTAAACCCAAAAACAAAGAACTGTTTTTTTTACTGCCATGGAGGACACGAACAGGTTGTTTATGCCTGCTGTGGACATTGGCTAGTTTGTATCCAAAAAATCCTGATCCCGAGAAGGGGGGAGGGGTGATGGTTGATAGGCACTTTTGGAAATGATTGATGCATTAGTTTACATATTTTGTCAGATGTGTTGTTTCGGAAAATATCCATACCCCCGTCCTCGATCCCCACAGCTCTAGGGTTTTGAGGGTTTTGTCCTCTGGACCCCCTCTCCCCTTAGCATTTCCTGTTCTGGTATTTTATTTTTAACATGTGACAATCAAAATCAATGTTGCAGATACATGTGGCTTTATGCATGGACATGTGATTTAGGTGAAAGGGAAAAGTGACCTTTTACCGTCAAACTGTTGAAATGGCATCAGCTTCCTCTGGGTAAGTATAAATTTGAATTGATATGTCTTTGGACAATTTATCAGTGGGTGGTGCGATATTTTATATTGCAGGCTTGTCTATATCTGTAGTGAAGCTGCACCTCAGTTTTTTTAGTGCCATGCAGTCAACTCTTGCCTTGTGGACACCTTGATAATCCCCAGCTAAAATAACGGTTACAGACATTTTGACTGAAATAAATTCTAGTTATTACGGACTCTTGCTATTAAGGACACTTAATTGCGGTCCAGTGGCTGTCCACAGCAAAGAGAGTTGACAGTACAATGAAACTAAACTCGTTTTACTTTCCCTTAATAGCAGGTTAATTAGTCTGTCCATCCATATCATTCTCTTGTTAGAATTCTTATCAGGTTTGCCAACTTATACATGTGTCTATTAACAATATAAACACTTCAGGGAAAAACTCTTTACATGCTAGAGGTGGGAGCTGGAAGGGGATCTGGGGTGTGACCCTGGCATGGCTATTCTAAGACACAGTATTCTTACCAGACTGAGGCCTTGCAGGATTACCGCAAAAAGTTGAAATAGCACATTAAAAGCAAAGAAAATGTGCCCTTGATCAGGTGCACAAGTTTGAGTCAGATGAGCACTACAAGCAAATTAAGTCTTCTCATAAATTAACCTTCTGTTTTTACTTTCCAAGCAAGAAAAGAGGTTTTGGGGGGATTTTGGGATTTGTTGCGAACTGGGTCAAAAACCATCTTAAGGAAGCTCTCACAGCAGTTTTCTGGCCTTGGGGTGTGTTCTGTCGCACTTTGTAATAATCATCGCACTTTGTAATACCTGTCGCACTTTGTAATAAAACTGTCGCACTTTGTAATACCTGTCACACTTTGTAATAACACTTGTCGCACTTTGTAATAAAATAGCTGTCACACTTTGTAATAACAAGTTGTCGCACTTTGTAATAAATTAAGCTGTCACACTTTGTAATAACAAATTGTTGCACTTTGTAATAAGCCTTTAAATTACTTTTAAATAGGATGTTCTGTGGGAAATAGGTGAATTAACTGATCACCCAGGGCACAAATACGTTCTTCTTTGATATTTTACTTTGCATGCTAAACTGAGGGTATGAAAAAGAAACACGTTCTCCATCACGCTTTCTCCTCGCAATTGTTATTTTGGAGATCACACAGCTTGCTTAGCAATGATGGAATGCAATAAGTGAACAGAGGGGAGATAACTCTTGGTTAAAATGAGAGGGTTGAGTCAAAGGGTTTGTAAAGGAGATAAAGACTTCTGTATATGAGTTTTTTGGAGGGAACGAGGAGGGGGGGGGGGGAGTCACAGGAATGAAACATGAAAACAATGAACATGAAAAAAAAAATTTAGATAAAACTAGTGAGCAACCCAATCTGGAATAGAATCACCCAACTTGAAAGGAAAAACAGTTCCTTAAACTGAGGAGAGAGAAACATCCTGTTTGTTCAGTTGTTTATGAAGTTTTTCAAAACAACTAGTCAATTCCATTTCATGTTATAGTTCGTTGTTGTTTATTCGAGGTTGAAAAAAAAAAACAATTTTGATATTACTCTGATTCAATGCACTAGTACTAATATCACATAAACTGATTACGATATGATGGTTGCTGTTACATGTTCTGGCTTACGTTAAGCTATGCAATTTTTTAATTAAAATACGATACTATTTCACAATTATTCTATTCAATTATAGTTAACGATACCTTCTTAGAAGACTCCCAGTCAAAGCCTATGTTTCCGGATCGTATCATTTTGTACAGCTGTTCTCAATACCAGCAAAATGTACCCTCTGCTCTTTTACTGATACAGCATGTCCCTGCAAGTTGCTTTTCATTTTCTTCCTCTCTTAAACCCCACGGAAACAAGCGTTTTTTTTTATTTTCATCCGCAGGAGATGAAAATATATTTCAAATTCGAATCTTTATTTAAGATCTTTTAAAGACCCCATGATAACTACCTTTCTTAATACCTGAATTAAGCTATCATTTACTTAACAAATCGACGGTAGTTTTCTATGGTCTATACTCTTATAGACCATAAAATGACGTCAAAAAATGTTCAAAACTCAAGTGGAACCACGAGCCGCAGGTGAGTGGTTTCACTGCCAAGTTTTGGACATTTTATGGCGTCATTTTAAATAAATAAATAAATAAATAAATAACTTTAATAGTAACATCCTCGTGAGGTTTTTCAGGAACTATTTACAAACTATTTCCAATTTATAAAAGCAAAAATGACAATAAAAACTCGAAATCACAATTTATGCTGGTATTTTACTAAAATTTAACGCTTATGAAGGAAATGTCTGCCTCAATAGTGTGTCTTTCAGGGTGCGTTTGAAAGATGCCAATGAGGCACTTTGCCTAAGTTCATTATGCAAGTTATTCCATATGTAGGCCCCTCTATAAGAAAATGTGCGCTGGCCTATAGCCGTTCTGTATAGCGGAATCTGCAAAGAGTTCCGTGTACGAGTGTTACGAGTATGTATATTTGAGCGCTTGGTAAACTTGCTCGTTAAGTATTGAGGTGCAAGATCGTTCTGACATTTAAAGGTCAAAACGGAGTCTCTATAGATTAATTGTTCTTTAACAGGAAGCCAGTTTAGCTCTCGAAGCAAAGGTGTTACGTAGTCAAACTTCCTAGAGTTTGTTACGATCTTGCTGGCAAAATTCTGAATAGATTGTAATCTGTTTATATTCTGGAGTGTAGTATTAGACCATACAGATGAGCAGTAAAGCATCTTGCTAAAAACTATTGATGTTATTAACAACTCTAGTGTTTCCTTGTCGAAGCTCCTTTTGACTCTATTTATTTGGCAGAGCTTTGCGAAACAAGATGACACTACACATGAAATATGGTGATCGTAGGTCAGATGGGGGTCAAGAAAGACTCCCAAGTCCTTGGCAGAGTCTGTTGGCTTCAGTGTTTTACCTAAGAATACCACTCTAGGTTCTTCTGGTAACCTGCTTAACATCTGTCTGGTACCGACGAAAAGGAGTTTAGTTTTATCGGGATTGATAAGTAGATGGTTCTCACAGCACCATTGAGCTACACTGTGAAGGTCTTGTTCGAGCTTTTCAATGGCAGCATCAACCTCAACGAGAGGAAATGACATGAATAGCTTTGAGTCGTCCACATACGATTCTAGGTTGCAAAACGTCGGTGACGTGGGTAAATCGTTGAGATAAATGCAGAACAACAATGGTGATAGAATTGCGCCTTGAGGAACTCCGTGAGTTATAGGTAGAGTGTCAGAGTAGGTGGAGCCAATTCTCACGTATTGCCTGCGACCAGTTAAATAGCTCTTGAACCATTTGACAGTAGAGGGTGAGGCTCCTAGGATGGAGAGTTTGTGGAGCAACCTTGCATGGTCTATACTGTCGAAGAGTAAGAGTATAGACCTTAGAAAACTGCCGTCGATTTGTTTTTTACAATAACATGGAAAAGGTACGAGCGGAATTGGCTATTTTTTTCGTTGAGAAAGCGCGCGCGTTACATCTGACGTCATTTTTATTGTCTGTACTCTTATAGACAATAGCTACGAGCCAATCAGCACGCGGGAATTTGGACAGTTATTGTAAAAAACTGATTAAACTAGTACCTAGCAATGGAGCGGCTTAACAAAACCGATTTTTAAAATTCATTATTCGTGGTGACAAAGTGTTTCTGTCAAGATACATCGTAGTCAAGACAAATAACAATTGCGAGAAGCGTGGAGGAGAACGTGTTTCTTTTTCATACCCTCAGTTTAGCATGCAAAGTAAAATATCAAAGAAGAACTTATTTGTGCCCTGGGTGATTAGTTAATTCACTTATTTTCCACAGAACATCCTATTCAAAAGTTATTAAAGGCTTATTACAAAGCGCGACAATTTGTTATTACAAAGTGTGACAGCTTAATTTACTACAAAGTGCGACAACTTGTTATTACAAAGTGTGACAGCTATTTTATTACAAAGTGCGACAAGTGTTATTACAAAGTGTGACAGGTATTACAAAGTGCGACAGGTATTACAAAGTGCGATGATTATTACAAAGTGCGACAGAACAGGGTGAATCTTTTTAAAATATCAGAATTTTGTTTACATGCTGATTGGATTTTCATAGCTACTACAAAACATGCAGACTCGTCAATTTGGTGTTCATGTGACAGCTGGTACCATGGCAGCAGTAAAAATTTGAATTCAGTACTCCACCTAGACAAGTACGTGTGGGTGAACTTCAAATAAGTGACCTGCAAGCATTAGTGAAGAGTTTCATTATTTTTTTCCTTTAGGGAGGGGAAAAACTTTCATGGTTCTCTTATGTTAGCCCTTCAAACTTTTCTTGCCACCTTGTGGTCTAACCCCATCCCACCCTCAATCCATATTTTATGCATGAAATAATAAACCCCACTTTAATCTAATTTTTCATAAACTTTTAGAACAAGTCACCTTGGTGTGACAGACAATCAGAAACGATGGCTTGTGGCTGGAGTAGCACTCAACAAGATCCTTGTACCACAAATCCGTCCTTTTGTGGAACAAGAGGTTGATAAAGAGTACAACAACCTGAAGGCTAGCCACAATATTCATGCACAGAGCACATCTGGCCGTCTTCAGAGATGGCCTCCCAGAAAGTTTTTGAAGTATGAAAACGTAAACAGAAATGATGTTCATCCAAAGCTTCCTGGTGGAAGATATAATTATTCCTTGTTTGACTGTCGGGTGTTGACACACATTGCATTTGCCAAGCTTTATGTTGAAAGCTACATGGCCAAGTTCAATGCTTTTGATGATCACTGTGATGCATCAGCTCTGCTTTCATTGCTGGGTGGGGTGCCTGTGTTTCCTGTTGCTGTACAAGCTGCTGCAGGTGATGTCAGAATGACAAGGAATGACTGGGCCCACTGTGTCTTCAGCAAATGGGATCAAGCCAAGTTTCAACAGGGCTTTACAGAGATGGATCACCTGGTGAGAGTCATGGCTCTTCCAGCTGCAGATGAGGGGAAGATTCTTGGAGAACTAAATGACTGGGAAAATAAAGGTTAGTGCATCATGACATACACTATATGTGACCCTCTACGGGAAAACAGTGAATATTAAGCGACGCAAACACACACAGCACGGTAGCTACATGCTTGCATGATTCTGACACAATATGCTTATCGTATGTATCATGGATATGCAAATATGTGCAAAGAAGAACAATGGATTTTAATTTAAAGTAACTGCATGCTTGTGGCCTTTGTTTGCATGTGGCTAATACGGCTGGTATCTAGAGCTTTGTATTTTTGGCATGATGGATTAACATGTTTACATGTATGTCTTTGTTTGTTGACATGCTATACTTCTATACTGCTATACTGCCTCTACTACCACATGTACTTTTCTACTTTTCAATCACCCCCATGATTTTGATGTGGGTCATTTTCCCCAGTTGTACATACAGATTAATAGACAGTTTATAAAGTGATTTACAGATCAACATTTGGAATGATAATTCAGTCAAGACTGAAACTCCTGCCACACGTCCTTGATTGTTTTGCTTGTAGGAACGCTACTCTGTATGAATTCCCCTGTTGACCCAACATTGTTGCAGCTTGTCGATCAAGAGTTAAAATCTCTGCAAGATGATGTCAACTTGATGTCTGTAGAATTTGAGGAGGAAAAGACAAGGGTCCAACAGCAACTGCACAATATTGCAATATTGTTGAAAGAGATGAAACTAAGTGTACAAGCATTGGAGTACAGAGTGGATGATTTTCAAGGTATGTTTAACTTTTCCTTGTAGACTCATCCACACCCATTCATAGCCTAGTAAGGTTACCGTATACCTTTAGAGGTGTCTCTGGCCCTAGCGATGTAGTGTGTCCAGTTTAAACTGTAGATACCTAAACCCTGGCCACATCAAATCAATGCTTATAGAGCTGGCTATCAAACTATACCAAGAATTTTGAAATAAAATGAATTGCCATTTTTCAGGACCCATAAATGTGGTTGTCCGAATCACTTTTTGAAAGCTACAAGTCAAAGCAAATTTTGTTTTTCGCTAATTTAAGGGGTATAGAATGGTCCTTGAAAAATAATGGGTCTCGGCAAATTTTCGGGGGGTCTCGAAATCTCGGCGTCTCAAACTGGAGTCTCGGAATCTCGAGCTCGTAAAAAATAACACGGGTCTCGGAATCTCGTATTTTAAAATTTCAATCTCGGAGTCTCGCAAACCAAGCGAAAATTGAGTCTGAATTAACCGTCCTAAACTGACAACAAACAATAATCTTGAAAAACGGCTCAACATCACAATCACTTCTGCAGCTTCTGTGAAACATGTAAGCTTGGATAAATTCTGCTCGTAAATTGCCGTACTATGCTTTTCGGCAGTGTTAGTAAAAAACATGTTTTGCATCGCGACGTCTCGGGCTCGGATTTAGAAACAGTAGTTAAGTCCCGGTCTCAGATTGTAAATGAAGGTCTCGGCGTCTCGGCGGGTCTCGGATTTTACCATTCTATACCCCTAATTTAATTTGCTCCTAAGGTTCCTGACCCAAAGCGTCAAAAAAAAAAAGTGTCTGTGTTTTGCCATATTCAATCACAGTGAAAAGTTACAGAACATTTTCGAAATAGGATTTAAAAAATGTGCAGTAATCGTACAAAAATCACTCTTGGAGAAAAAGTATTTGGAAAGAAAAAATTCGCAGGAACGTTTTTTTTTTTTTTTTGCTTACAGCCCTATATATGTTAAACTAGCTACTGTCAAAATTTGAAGGCAAACAAACAAATTCCCTTTGAGTTTTAGCTCTTTAAAGTGTCCCCTTCAAGTGAAAAAATTGATTTGAGAAAACAGCGCTAAAAATTTGACAATTCATTTGATCTCAAAATTCATGTTTTACCGTAAAATTCCGAAAATAAGCCCCGGGGCTTATATTTTTCAAAGAACTTTTTGGGGGGCTTATTTTTGGCCCAGTGGGGTACTCGGGTATAAACGTGATTGGGGGGGGGGGGGGGTGGTCCGACAAAGCCTAATATTTTGCACCCAAAAAAATACATGGACCTTATATTGTGCAACCAAAAAGATACGAGACCTATTACAGCAAAGTCGCTGGAGAACCATTCCCTAATCCTAAAGGTCGCTGGCGAATAGGAAGGAGGTATAAATGTTTCTGTTGAGTTCACGCGTAGAATCAGCAGGACCACTGAGAGCTACTGAGATCAAGCATGCGCTGAAACAGAAGGGCTTACAAGTGCAAGTTTCAGCCAGCGGTGAAAGTTATTGTGTTCGCAAAGATACTGATGATCGGGCTGATGATAAGCTTGTGTTATAGATGACTCATGGAGAGAAGTAAATGATGTCTCAGTTTACAAAGTGTTGTTGTCTTCATTCTCATTGGTGTTTGCCGGTGGCCCCCAGGCCCCATGCCACTTAGAAAATATGCAGCTGCCATGAAATTCGGCACTCTGGCTACATGCAGATTGTTCGAATCATGCTTTCGGATCTTACGGGAACTTTGGCTTGAATTGCGTAAGAACTATTAGCCTGGCGGAAAATGGAACCCAAAAAAATACGCGCAGATTTTTCAGACCCAAAAAAATGTACGGTTAAATCTTCAACCCAAAAAAATACAGGAGTTGAAAATTTTAGACCCCCCATCATGTTCATACCCCAGTATCCCCCCTGGGAATTTTGGAAGGGCCTTATATTCGGAGGGGCTTATTATAGGAGGAAAATTTGCATTTCAAAATGTGCAACTGGCTGGAAATTCGTAACAAATAAATCGTTTTGAAAATGCCAAGTTCAAACACAATAGCAATAAACTTTTTCAGAACGGAAATACAGTAAAAACGGTAAAGTAGTTCACTGTGAGACGGGCTTTTATACACGGAGGGGCTTATACACGGAGGGGCTTATTTTCAGAATTTTACGGTAGTTTGATAGCCAGCTCTATAAGTTTTAATTTGATGTAGGGGTTTAGGTATCTACAGTTTAAATCGGACATACTACATCGCTTCAACGCGAGACACCTCTTAAGGTATACGGTAACCTTAATAAAAAGGCCTTTAGAAGTACCCGAAATAAAACATAAACAAAATTCCAAAATTTATTTTGTAGATAATAAAGTGAATTAATTGTGGTTATACTTTACAAGGAGAAAACATTGATTCTGGGGAGATTGAAATGAAAACTGGAACAATTTAAATTTGATTTTATAGACTTGTAAGTGAGGTAAAGTAGTCTTAGTGTGTCGTCATTTTGTTCTGATGGTAGAGGATGTAAACCAGAGGTTTGAGCAAGTGGAGGACAAAGTGCAAGATCTTCAAGGTGATTGTACAGTGTTAAAAATTCATTAAATTATTTTGTTTGTAATTGTTAAGAGGACTTGATCCTATGATTCAGTAATTATTTCTTCCTTGTTAACGCTAAAACCTTCACAATAAATTTTTTGTGGGAAATTCCCCCCCCCCCCCCACCCCCAAAATCCCTTCCCTGGAATTTGTTTTTCTAAACTTTGCAAAATGTTGTATCCAAACATGCTATTGCAGTTCAGTTAAATACAAAATGGGAGTCACTGGCTTGATTTTGAGTTATTAAACCACTTAAAGTTAAGATGAGGGGTGTTTTAAACAGGTTATATCGCCGTTATGGTAACCTGTTATGTTGAGAAAACAACCATAATTTGGTCACCAATGTTGAGGTATTTCTTTGATACCATCATTGGTCTGTCAAAGTATTAAGTGCTGGAAAATGATGTAAACCTGTGCGAGCTACCTAGTAAACTTATCAACACCATTCATAGCCTACTACGTCCCTAGAGCATGCAAAATAAAACATAAATTGAAATTAAATTTTAATAAGTAAGTGAAGTGGACAGTCCTGCATGTGCTACTCTGTTTGAAAGGCTTTCATCCACAGCAGACTGAAGGCTGGCGTTTACACTAATGTGCCATTTTGTGCATTTTTCACATTTTTTATTAGTGTTTTTATTAGTGTTGTGCTCAAGTTGCAGTTTCAAATCGCCTGTGTAAACTAGAAGTGATTTGAGCACGATCTGTTGCAACAGTTAGTTTGAGCATGTTTAAAAATTGATGAACTTGCAGGGTCGAACTTGTACGGCGATCTCGATCGCGCTGCTCATGAAATTGCAGTTGGTTTTTACACGTTCTATTTGTAATTGCTGTGAGGGTCGTGCCACAAAAGTTGAATCAGAAATTGTGCTTGTAAATAGACCTTAAAGGGTTAGAACTAGTTTATACATGAGTTAGCTTTGGCTGTGGGAGTGAAAGAGTTAGGTACCCAATTTTGAAAATTCAGTAGCTCAGTGTCACATCTTAATCCATATGTGTACAAACTCATGTAAAATGTTTCATCATTTGTGTCACGAAAGTGCACTGTTGTCTCAGTTGAGAGAACTGGTTACTTCACAGTGAAAAAGAAAAATAATTTTATGAAGAGTCAACTAGAAAATAAAGCAATTTAAATTTGATTTTATAGACTTGTAAGTGAGCTGGTTAAAGTTGTCTTAGTGTGTTGTCTTTTTATTCTGATTGTATAGAGGATGTAAACCAGAGGGTTCAGCAAGTGGAGGACAAAGTGCGAGATCTTCAAGGTAATTTTGTAGCGCTAAAAATTCATCAAATTTGTTTTTGATCGTTGAGAGGACATGATGCTACGATTCAGTAATGTTGTATTAGTAAGCAGTAAAACCTATACTATAATCAAATTAAAAGTTTTGGCATTCAGGACATACACTGTACATCATTCAAAGGCAAAGGGATATGGAACAAAATCACTGTTGTCAGTGAAGCTATGTTAATGTTAGAAATGGTTGCCAATCCCTCATTTTTCTATGTATACATATATGTTAAAAAATTAAAGGTTACAGCTTTTTACTTACAGATCTAGTCAAGCCAATGAAATAGCCTTTCAAAGGTATCATTTGGCGTTGTTAATTACATAACTCCTCTCTGATCTTGACTGCCATGTTAGATCATTGTAGGAAACTATTTTATTGCAGGCTTATCTCATTCAAACACCGTTGTTTTTAGAGTTTTGAAAGTGATCTCACTGTGAGCATTGGAGTCTTTTTCGTCCATTAGTACTGACTTAGGTTAGAAGAAAAAGACAATGAGCAGTTTTGTGAAGATAAACATAATGTGGATGACTGAAGCAAAGGTTTAAAAGATCACTGGCACAGTTGTTCAAAGCCCAATTTAGCTAATACTGGATTTACATGAAATTTGATTGATTTGAGTTTTATTACTTATAATCAATAAAGTTTCTTCCAAAAGATTTTTGTCCCTCAGTTTTGACTTAGACTTTTCTTTACCTTTGGCTTGAAATTAAGCTTTAAAACGATTTTCAACGAGCGACATGAAAACCTTGGTTAACGGTCTGGACAGAAAACTAGAGTGATTACGCCTAATCTTCAGACTATGGCGACTTCGGAGACTTGACACTATTATTGTCTACAGAGCCTCTCTTTCTCCTCCTTCTTTGGGGAGTCAAAGGAGGTTTTGCTCGCATGGTACAATACGAACAACAGCAACTAGAGATAAAGACAACCATGAAGAATGTGGACTCTGGTCAATTGTTTTGGATGAGAGTATTTAGCAGAGTCATGTAATCAGTGAGGGTGGACTCTTCAGTTTGTTTAATAATTATGTATTCGTCCCATCTGCAAACTTCACTACTTCAACTCCGATACCTGAATCAATGAATCATAGCCAAATGTATGGAAAATTTTTCACTGAAATGTTCACTGCTGTATGTCAAGTTATGTCTTGAGCATTTTTTCACCTGTTTTGTGCCTCAATTCGCACAGAAAAAATCGAAGACTTGACACTCAAAGAGAAAGGTTCCATGTTAGCCGCATCGCACCAAGACAATCGCGATCCAGCTGGTAAGTTAATTTTTGTTATGCATCTCCCATTACTACAGTCTAAGTACTATCAAAATGGTTTTAGTTCTAGCTTCTGTTTTGAATATCACGAATGGATATACTGGGGGGAGGGGTGGATTCTGCCCGTGACGGTGCGGACTTTTTAATGTGGTGGATCGTTATTAATTTGCGAACATGCACTGCGAAGTTAACTTTGGAACTTTTCCTGAATTTGGTTTTTAGGGAACTAACTTAATAATTTTCATGGAATTTGATTTTACCTTGGCAATTATATTTTTTTGCAGGCAGGTTTTCCAGAAATTAGAAATTTCCTGTTTTTAATACAAAATTAGCCCTACTGTGGTAACTTTCTTACTTTGAAATAAATTTTAGTGTTCTTTGGCCACATTAAACTTTATATCTGTGAATCGGGAGTTGTGGTCCAAGGAATACTTAAGTCAAGCTATTCTTAAGTTAACTGTTTTGGGTTTCACTTTCAGGGCTACATTTTCATTTTGTAGAATTGACTTGTCGACTTGATAAAACATGTTCCTTTAATTTTGGTATTATTCAGTAACTATTTTTAGTATTGTCAGAAGTAAAATATTTTTTTGGTTCACTGGTAATTCCGCTTGTTTGGTATATACTAAAACAATTATTATTCACCTCAGTGTCGGTGAAAGTGATGGATATTTACCTCCTCTTCGGTGAATAATTGTTAACTACCTGTGAACTATAACGGCGGGGGCTCGAAATGCTACCGAGTCAGAAGGCTGAGGGATTAGAACTGCACTTCGAGTCGAACGGTTTAGACTGAGTGCTTTTGAATAACAAGTCGGTCCACAAACCAGCCTTTGAGACAGCCTGTATGTAACGGCTGCTATAGCCTTGCCCGCCCTGTATTTGTTCTTCTATTATAGTAAACTGTATTTTAGTGTATGCTCAACGCTGTTGCGGTCATCTCGTCAACTTCAAGCTAAATACTCACATGTACAAAGATATTGTGCATGATAATTCAGGACCATACGGCTTCAGTTGAAAAATTGAAGTCTTGCCTTGCCAACGTTTGTCTATTCTTGCTCTCATTTGGTTTGTCCCATGTGAGATGTACATGGCTTTTATTTAATTGAGGGGAACTTGGTTTTGCTGTTAACACAGTTTGTTTGTTTTTGTTTTTTTTCAGTTAACCCTGAGCAACTTGTAGAGCTCATTAAACGAAAGTACAAAGGCGCCGTGTTGTGTCCGTTTCCATGGTGTGAGGATGAGTTGCAGCTGGAACTATCCAACATCTTTACAAGACTGCAGATAGTGAGCAAGACCAAAGAACGATCAAGATTAACCGATGACATTGTTAACATGTCAGACGTATTCAGACCGTATGGCGAATGTGGAAAACCAAGAGTTGTACTAATCGAAGGAAATCCTGGAATGGGCAAAACTACCTATTGTCAAAAGCTTGCATATGATTGGTCCTTGGGTGAAATTCCATCCGAAGCTTCGTTTCCTAAAGCAGAGATGCTGCTTCTGCTGAAATGTCGTGACATGAACATGAAGACTTTTAACATCGAGGAAGCTATTGATGATCAGCTTTTACCACAAGATGCAGACGAGAAGGAAAAGCAAAATTTCTTTGAGTTCATTCGCTCTAATCAGTCAAGAATCTTACTAGTTCTTGATGGCTTGGATGAGTTGCGCCAGGATCTGTTCCAGAGTGTATTACCCTTGATTCAAGGCAAAGTGTTTTCCAACACGTACCTCATGTTGACAGCTCGGCATGAGGCAGGGAGGAGGGTGAGGCGATACTGTGACACGCTTCTGGAAATAGTTGGCTACACTGACAGTGATGCTGACAGCTATATTAAAAGGTATTTCAGCAAACACGATGATTCAAGTCTTGCTGACAGAATGATTGAGAAGTTAAACAAAGACGAGCAACTCAGACAATTGACTGTTAATCCACTGAACACCGCTTTGCTGTGTCTTCTTTTTGAGGAAACAAGAGGAGAGTTTCCTTCCAAAAGAACCGGGCTGTATGACGGCCTAGTCGAATGCGCCCTCAGGAGGTACTTTGTGAAGGGGGGCGTTTCATTAGATGGCGACGATCCCGTGGAGAGGTGTGCAGACCAGCTGAATCAGTTGGGAAGGATGGCTTTTGAGGCCTTGCTAAAGGACCAGCTGCACTTCTCTGAAAACGAGATGAAATGCAAGTCAACTGATTTTCTGCAGTTGTGTTTTCTGACCCGAGAGCCAAGTGTGAGTAAGATGAGGCCAATGCCATGCTATGCTTTCACACACAAATCCTTTCAGGAATATTTTGCGGCGTGCTACTTGGCTCGCCAGGTCTTGAATAGCGACAAACAAAGTGGTCAGGTTCTCTTAGCTCAGCTCAATGCTATTGCCAATTGGCCTGTGTGGGAGTTTCTCTTTACTATGGTAACAAAGAAGAGTGTTGATGAGGGAGTTTTTGTTATTTCATGTCTTTGCCATTTTTTCTTCCGCGATCGACATCTGAGTGATAGCATGAAAGTAGACAGCATTGCTGATTCCTACTCTCATGTCCATATTTGTGAATCTTTACCTTTTGTCCGCCGGTTTGAAAATTCACGAAGTTTGAGTGTGGATGAAACAGAGCTGAACACTGTGCTTATCAAAGCACTCCATCTTGTTGCTGAATGTGAACATGGCGAGAATGAACTAAAGGATTACCAGAAGGAAATGGTACATGTGCTGGCGCACTGCTTTCGTTTGCATAAATTAGAACTTGAACCAAACTCTCGGTATTGTAAAGTGTACTCTGAATATTTGAAACTGAACTGCACAATAACAGATTTAGATCTTAACAGCGACTTAAACCAGTCACTGTTAGCAACAGTTGAGGACGGTTTTCATTCTGAAAACAAGCTGTTGCGTTTAATTTTGAGGAACCGTGATCGGGGTCACCGTTTTCTTTACGTTATATTGCCGCAGTCTCAGCTACAAAGCGCTTATTTGGATTTGGGTTCCAAAGCACTGGGAAAGATTCTTCCGTCGTGTCGTCTTTTGACGCATCTACATTTAAGTAACGTATGGATCGGCAATGAAGCTTTCAAAGCACTCGCAGACCTCCTTAAGAGCTTTAATGCTTTAACTCATCTTGGTCTGGAGTCTGCCATGATCTGTGATCAAGGAGCCGTAGTGCTTGAAAGCGCACTTCAATCGAATTGCACTTTGAAACACTTGAGTCTCCTGGAAAATTGGATCGGTGGTCTTGGAGCAAAAGCTTTGGCAAGAGGACTTCAGTCCAATCGTGCCTTTGAGTATCTGAATTTGAGTCAGAATCTTGGCGGTGATACAGTAGCTGTGGCACTGGCTCAAGCTCTGGAATCTGAATGTGTCATTAAGTACTTGGATCTAAGTCAGGGTTGTGGTGCTACTAAGAAAAGCGTTCCTTTCCCCGAGTCTGATGGCGTCCGCGTTGAACTGATTGGACCCTCGGGGGCATTAGCACTTGCAAGAGGTCTTGGAATGAATTGTTCGTTGACTTTTTTAGATCTTCATGGCAATGCCATCGGTAACGCAGGAGCAGCAGCTATTGCAGAGGCTCTCCAGTTAAACTGCACTCTGACTCAGTTAAATATAAGGGACAATATAGTCGGCGACTCAGGGGCAGAAGCTCTAGGAAGGGCACTGAAATCAAATCGTACATTGAAGCATTTGAATTTAAAATTTAACAATATCAGTGATTTAGGTGCAGAAGCCATCGCGAAGGCTCTTCAA
This sequence comes from Pavona decussata, assembly GCF_977016875.1. Lineage (NCBI taxonomy): Eukaryota > Metazoa > Cnidaria > Anthozoa > Scleractinia > Agariciidae > Pavona > Pavona decussata. The sequence goes on along the minus strand of NW_028145434.1, from coordinate 672,553 downwards.
TCAAGTGGTATACAATTAACCTGTTTGTATCTCGGTTTTAACAACATTCACTCTTCGGGAGCAACAGCCTTTGCAGAGGCTCTTCAGTGTAATTGTTCCCTTACCAGTTTAGGTTTGTGGAACAACAAGATCGAATCTTCTGGTGCAGACGCCTTTGCAACAGCATTACAATCGAATCGTACTTTGAAACGTTTGCATCTGGGATCAAACAATATTGATGATTCAGGAGCCTCAGTATTGGCACAGGCTATCCAGTATCACAACAACACTTTGAGGTATTTGGTCTTGACGAATAACCCACTGATTGGTGCATCAGGAGTGGAAAACCTTAAGCGGGTCAAGAAGCCAAATTTTACCCTGATGCATGACCGCGGGGGAGAACGCTATTTAAGCTAGCCAAAGTATGTTAATCCAATTTTGAATGTTGATCCAATTTTGATCTCCTTTTTAGAGAACTGTTTACACTTGTAGTTAGTTTCTAGTCTCACGCGAGCACAACGATAGTCTGCCAAGAATTCGTATTTTTTTTTGAAACCGGCTTGCGAGGACTTCAAAAGATATCGATTTCTCAAGACTATTAGGAGGTTAAAAACAGTCTAACTATTGATATTCTGTCAGCAGTCTTTCAAACCGTCACCTCAGTTTATTTAGAAACTACACCCCTCATCTATTTTTATAAAAACGCGCAGGTGCTCTAGCCAAACAAGTGTTTGTTTTTTTCTCAATACTATATAGTAATCCACAATGGGGCAGGATCCATAATGTCAAGTAACTGAGGAGGCTTTCTTCTGAACTCGGCATGTGAAGGATTTGGTCTACCTATTTTCCCACAGATTGGCATTTTATGTGAATGGCTTTGCTGTTTGTGCCATTTTCAACGAATCTGAAGGACTGGTAGATCTAGAGCAAGTCCTTACTTCAATTTCTGAACTGACTTGTGCGGCCTGCTAGTTCTGACAAAATAGTAAACGTCTTGAGATGTAACAAAACATCCTATCACCGATCTAAAAGGCCAGACCTATTTGTAAATAATTTAGTACCAATAAAGTAGTTATTAGCTTAGTGTGGTCTGCGCCATAACAAATTTCAAACCATTCTGTGGTGTCACCCTCAGTACACAGATGAAAGATTGTGATGTTTCCGTTTGAAACGTTTCCAAGTTCTATCTGCTCGTTACGAATGGTGATAGCTAAAGGTAATTTGGCCGCTACTGTAAAGAGATTCGAGTGACGTTCGAAACGTCTTTATTTGTACATACTAATTTTTTTTAATAACTTTATTGAACTTAGACATAATACAGCATAACAAGATACAAATGCGAAATATAAATACAAATACATCATACAAAATCAAGCTTAAAACAAAGAATCACTGAGTAACACAGCACGGTACCTACACTACCTACGATACTTACCCCACGGTAATTACACGGCTTACAGTACAAGGCACACACTAATTTACAATATTAAAGCAAAGAAACAGGGATAAGAAAAAGGTGGAGGTGTGTAAACGAAAACCATGGGGTTAAAAAGAGTTTACGCACCTGATCACATACTTAACAAAAGATATCATGGATTTAAATTAATCTTGGTTAGTGAACATACACGTTTATTTCGATTCACTTTGTCGAAGGGCTAACGCTTGAAACGTCGGCTCTCGAATCTCTATACAGTGGCCAAATAACCTCATCAACTCTGTTGATAAAACTAAGCTATCTGCTCGTTAGCTTGCTTGTGCGGGACAGCTGGGTTTATGTTGCTTTCGCTTGGAACTCGAGTCGACAGAGAAAAGGAAGGTTCAAAATGTTTTTTTCCCCAAGCCCACTTCTCACAAAAGGTGATCTCAGTAACGTTATCAGTGTTCATACATGTAGATGAATTTTTCAGTCAGTGATACAGGCATACTCGTAAAAACGAAATCCAAGTGTTCCCCAAATGCGGGTTTGAACCTTAGACCTTCCGATTACTAGTTCGGATGCTCCACCATTTAGCTACAGGAGACTCGTGGGAGCTAGGCCATTTAAGGTGGTCGAACACAGTTTGCGCGCGCCTTACAGATTCTGTTAGTGATGCTATTAAGCGCGCGCTAGGGTTGTGGTAAGCAAATACTATCGATCCCTAGATTTTATACCAAATGGATCACAAAGGTAAGTTGTGCTCTTAAAATAACTCAGTTTCTTGTTTGTGAATTCTTCTTCATTTATCGCCGAACAAAGAAGGTGAGTTCACAAAGAGCTAAGCCTTTTTGTACGGTTTTCATCTTTGCTGAGAAAACGTAATTAAAAGCCACGCATGCGCATTTGAGCAAAAAACTGTGACTGGTTATCCTAATACAGAAAAACAAACTGTTTTCTAAGGAACGGCTCGTTAGAATTTCTTTAAATTTGACGAAACAATGGTTCTTTAAAAGCGTAACTCGCCTACAAACAAAAACCAATATCTAACAGAGGGCATCTTCAAAAAACTTTAAAGTGCAAAATCAACATTTACAGGAGATCAGTCAGTTAAAATTACATGAGAGCAGCGTCGCTATGTCAATAATTTGTGAGCGGTTCTAGATACCAAAAATGAAAAACATCTAACGAGTGCATTTTCTGAATATTAAGGAAAACCATTATTTGTAGACGGTTAATAGCTTGCTGCGTTGCCATGGAAACAGCACCTTGCTCAACAAGAAGTGTCAAAATTTATTCCTTCTTAGTTAATGTTGCACTATGCTTATTTCGGGTACTCAGAAGTACGTAGTTTTCAAATAATGTTTACTAACACCTGTATACAGGAAAACTGTGTTCAGCCACCTTAACTAGATTCATGTGACACATCCTAAATACTGCTTCGATTTGAATGTTGATGTGAACACCAACAACAAAAATTAAATAAAAATAAAATGTCATGTTTTTAGCCTCGTGAGTAAATGATACATAATTTCTCAGTTAGTGACAGCCGAGTATGCCTGTATTTTGAGTAAATATTTGCGAATGAGAAACTCCTAACCACTCTTAATGGGAATTTGACAGTTCAATTGTTAGCTGCTTCACACGCAGAAACAAAAGCGAGATTTTAAAAGTAAAGAGAAATTGATGTAAGGCCTAGAGAGGTCTGAACGTTTTTTAAACCTTCACTCCGGACCTACAGGCCCGAAGTTTTGACAGTTCTGAATCTACCACGGCAAACTACTTGATGGCAGCATTAAAACTACCTTGTATGTTCAGAGAGAAAATTTTCAGATTTTCATTTTTGTGCTTATAAGTAAACTTTCTAGTAAGATCTTACAAACAAAAAATAAAAATTGAAAAGGAGTGAATATTTCCCGAGTAATTGCCGTAAAGGCGTTAGGGGGAGGTGCGTGCTTGTGTAGTGAGAATTTTCTTTTTCTAGCGCTGTTAATTTTCTCTAGCCTTGGGGGGGGGGGGGGGTGAACTTTCAATAGTTACAGCCCAAAAACGATTTGGCCGATTTCAGTCAAATTTACCCAGGTGCAAGAAAAATTTACAATCAACATTAACTTGTCGGGGAATCCAATTGTTCTACAAGATTATTGCCTTGAAAGCCATTTTCGTGCGTTCATTCCGCATATTTTTCTCGTAGTAACTTTTGAAGGCAATCGAATTAAGGAAAGCCCCAACACGTTTTTTAGCCTTCGGATCCTGACCTCGAGAAGAGGAACAAATTTTCAAAATATATAAATCCAATTGAGTTGGAACTCTAGCAAGACGATCTGGACCTTTAAGTTTCCACTGTGAGAAAAATGCAGGGATTCATTTTGTTAAAAAAAAAGCATTAAAATATTTGAATTGCCTGTTCTACAAACCTTAAATCAATGTAGGGTTTTGGGTATCTGTGATGTAACTGAGAGGCGCCACATCCGTTAAACTTGAGGAACCCCGAAGGTACATGATATTGATGGTAAATAATTACCAGAGTGAGTGATGTTTACAACACCTACGAGGGTTGCTCGTTATAACAATTTTTGTGCGTCATCGTCAAAGTGTCAAACTAGCGGTGTGTTTTTTTAATACACTGTGTTGTGGTACGTTGCCAAACAGTAATGCAGTACACAAGGAAATTAAATATTCAAACTGTAAATTTTATCACACAATAACAAATAGGATAGAAGACATAATTATAGATTTCCGATAGCAGTGACATAGCTTTCTAAATGAATTGATTGCATGGACTAGTACGAAAAGGGCATTTTTATGGTTTACTTTTTTACCAAGCGGTATCTATTGCGCATTTTTAAAAAGGCTCACTGAAGCAGCTTTGAGCGTCCCATCAAGGGTAACCATTTGAATTTGGTCTAATTTGGTACACTTTATAATGACATTCGTTGAAAACATCTTGGACGAAGCTGTTGTCAATGGCCTATGTCCATTTTGAGTGGTGGGTGTGACTTGCTTTCCATTTCTATGTACCGGTAACCTCTTTATGAAGTATCGTGTGTCAGACACAGATTTCCAAAGTGTTGGTTTTGCTATAACTGGTCTCAGAGCAGACATTGTGACCAGTATTGCTTCTTCAGTCCTGATCGTTCCACCTCCTTGTCCAGGACAAGTGTTCACGTAATAATCAAACACAAGAGATGGATCATTTGCTGTTAATTTCTCATCAGACTCCAAACTGGCCTCCAGTCCTTTCAATCCCCCGAACACTACCAGCAGATGTCTGGAGAGAGAAAGTAATGATTTTCCTTTTAAATCATGGACAGAGAGGTGTTACGATACGTTTTTTACAAGTGACATACATGTATGCAATAAGCATTTGTGCAAGAAAAGGAAAATAAATGGAGTGAATTTCTCATTTTGTCCCAAACAGGAACAAATGAAAAACCGTCAAGTAGGTATTGCTGCACCAAAGAGAACGTTTTGAGACGTTTTGGTTTGAAAAAGGATTAAGATTTTAACCATTTTGGTCTGAAAGTCTGAACTTGGGTATTGACTCTAGAACCTCCCTCCCCCCCCCCCCCCCCAACCGGGGAGAAAAAAGGAACAAGTTTGTTTTCCTTGTAGGATGTAGTAAAATATTACAGGCTTCTTATAGGATGGTATACAACCAATGCATGACTTGCGCCGTCAGTGGTCAAGGTGACTGGGGGTGAGATCATACATGGAGCAAGGCGGCAGCTAGAAGCTCTGGGGTTCCTCCACAATTCAGCTTCTAACTTGCAAGTGAATCAATCAAGATTTGCATAGTATCTTCCAGGATCTTTTAGGGGCTTCAAAGTGCTTTGCTAGATTAAGCAAGTCTCTGTAAAAGAATTTTGATAATTATAGATGGTGACCTTTAAGCCCTTTCTTATGATTCTCAAAGGATTCTTATGCAGATGTTCAAGGATCCTTGATGATCTTTCAAAGGTTTCCACCAGGAACCATGAAATCCAGCTTAATTAAACCCATGAAATGGCATTTAATTAATTGCCAGTGTTAATGTGTGAACTGGACATTTAAATGCAATCTGATCTTTGATAGAGGCTGTGTAATGTATTGTGAAGGCCTCAACGTTAGACTGACATGGCCACCCATGGTACAAGAGTATTCTAGCACAGTTCCTGGGCATAGGCGCTACTCTGCAGTATGCGATTTTTTTAATGCCTAAAAAAGCGCGGACCACGTGATCCAAACAATTGACCGCGACAAAATTTACGCGGACTAGTACTAGTACCAGATTCTCCGAATTATTTTGCATGTTATTTGTTCTCGGACAAAATATTTTTTCACAAGATGCTTATGGTCGTTTACGCGGGATGAGTTGGTGTATGTTTAGCACCAAGTGCAGGTGGAAACGTATTCTCCTGTCGCGTTTAAGCTAATTGAATGGTTTGAGTCACAAAGATAGCGTAATGTTGTTTCGTTAACTTACCTTATAGTTACCTTATTTAAAAATAAGCTCAAGACGTATCTTTCTAAGGATGCGTTTGATTTGTAATTTTATTTATTGGTGCCTGATTTTGTTGAAAGATGATGCAGTTTTTTTTAACCTAATTAAGAGTAGTTATAGTATTGTAAAGCTCCGCGGACAATTAATGGAGTATGGCGCTCTATAAATGTATTTTAATTTAATATTATTTAACCTTTTGTTTCGCTACTGGACGTCATACCAAAAAGTGATTTATGATAACGCAATGACCTAGCTATACACATACAGGCCTGACTCACGTTAACTTTTGAAGCATCATTGCTTTATAGCGTCAAACCATTTACGAGCACAAGGACTTCGCACGGTCAAAAACAAAATGCGAAAGAGCTCGAAACACCGTCAGACGTTTCTCCATTATATCTTCTCCTTCATTTCGCCCGAAATCTTTGCTAACTTGAACCATAATTTCATTTTATTGAAGCCTTTCAACACGGCTATTTTCTCACCAAAATAAAAACGTACGAGGTCTATACATCGATTTCACGCTTATATTATCGGATAGTGCGCTTAGGCTGCCAGTCTATTACCAAGAATTCAGTAGAAAAAAGAAATTTGATCCCCGTCGTGGCCGGGATTTAAGCTTATGACCTTTCGGGTTCGCTCGCGTAATTTCTTCGTCGTCATCTCTCCAATTTCCACCGCTTAAACTGTCGAGTACTTCTTTGAACTTATTCTTTCGAACTGTTGCTTCAAAAAGGTTTGTTTTCTCATTGAAAACGGCATAATACAGTCTAGAAACGTAAAATCAATTTGGCGGCCAATTTCATTTAAACTCAACTTTAAGCACATGACAAAAGGCATCTGTCTCGACCCAAGAAAGATTTATAAATATACGCACAAATAATGGATTCTGATTGGGCTGTTTTTGTTGAAGACAGTGTCGCTCAGTAATCAAAAATCTCGCTCAATGGTCATTTTTTTACGATGAAACAAGCTCAGTTGTACGTTAGAGAAAGATAGCAGCTATGGTGTGTTTGAAACTGCCAAGAATAGCGCCGATATTTGTACAAGAGCCACCCGGGTATCGCTCAGATAGTTGTTGATTTCGTAAACTCGCTGTCAGAGGGAAGATGGTAATTTTGAAGAGAAAGCAGGAATGAAAACCAATCTACAGCCACTGTTTTGGCAGGGTAAACTTGTAATGTTGACCTTCTAATGAAATAGGTGCTAAGATTTGCTTGGAATATTGGCTTCGATAACAGAGACTAATTCGATTATTTGTGTTTGTTGACAAGTGGAGTTTGTGATTTTCTCGACATAGAGCATGTTTTTTTTTCGTGCAGAAGTTAAAAGCCCCAGACTAATTTTTATATCCTTGAAAAGAAGACCATTTCCACTAAACACAACCTTAATCTCAAGCGCTTCTGAGTTATACCGCATGGGAAAAATGTTTATTAAGAAACTGCTCCAAAATGAGATTTTTAAACAATGAAATATTGGTGATTTTCAAACTCGTGCCGCGCATTCCCATTTAAGTAAACAATCCTGGTTTTAGACTTAAATCATTTGCCAGTGTCTCTTACAAAAATATACCAATTTGAAAAACCCTTGCTTCCTTTTGTGCTTTTCACGAGCGAATTTCTTGTGTTGTTACTCGACGCACCAATTTCCGCCATTTTATGACGGTCGGCGCCCGTTACAGTTAATGGTCATTTTCTGGAAAATAAAAGCAGAGCAGCTGAACATAAGAAATACACCACGTTTATTAACTCATCATAGAGTATGTCTGAGCAAAATATGTGGATAGTCAATTTTTTAACCCTGTGCCACCACTCACTCGGTCATGAAAAAAAGGCGCTCTTAAGACGTTTAGCTGTTTAGGGGAGGAACATCAACCGAACTGAAGTAAACACATTGTTGGGTGTCTTGTTCGTATATAGGTAGACAAAGTTGAGACTGACTGACTGACTGTTTCACCAAGTTTAGTTACTATTTCCTAAAATTCATCACTTTTCATTCAGATGGAGTCAGATTAACTTTCCAGGGCTGTTTTTGTTCTTCCACACATTCAAACACATGCAAAACAAAACCTTCTAAGCTTTTGCTCTCGGGCCACAGAAAGTTGACTTTGTAACAACCTTACACAGGGCCGTAGCTAGAACGAGGCACTGAATACGAGGCACTTGCCTCATGGAAGTTTTATCCCGAAATTAAGAAATAAAATCTAAACGTTGTAAGTTGCTGTTAGCATTTGCGATTGCGTTCTGAGACCTTAACCCTAGCCTCGTGAGGTGAGCAAATTTAGGGAAAATTCAAATGATTTCAGAAGGCAGTTTGTTCAAAATGAAATGTAACTGTCAACAAGAATTCTTCAAATGCAGCTGAAATGCGGGAACTAAAGCAAGTTGGAATGGTGAGTTTCCAGACATCCAAACCCGGCCCTGTTTAACACTTATTTGAAGCAGTAGCCATAAGTTCTGGTTAAAAAAGGTCATTTCTTTATTACGAGTTTTGTGGCTTTCGCTTTTTCTTTATTTTTAATTTGACTCTGTTTTTGTTCAGTGTTGTTGTTTGGTTTGTTTGTTTTTTGTTGTTGTTGTTGTTGTTGTTGTTGTTTTATTTTTTGCGAGTAAGCTTAAGCTTATTATGCTACAAGAAACATGATGTTACGTTAAGTACAATTGAAAAAACCATTCCTGCTGACTGATGAGACTCGACAAGGGAATATCGAAACCGTGGTCTTGCCTGTTCATATAATGGCATATTCAAAAATGCAGTCAGGAGACTGGCAAACAGAAAAAGCTCCCACAATACAAACAAAGCAGAGCAAGGCAATGACAAAACACAGCCATAATCAAGACTGACTTCAACACCGAGTCTACATTGCGGTATAGATCTAGGGGACGTTAAAACGATCAACGAAATATACAACATCTTACAACTAGAACTAATGAATAATGTCAGCAATACTCTTACTCTTTCACTCTTGAACGAGACCTTTTTTTGTTGGAAGAAATATCCAATTAATAAGTGCTAAAAATAGCATTTCAGAGCCTCTAAAATTCAAACATTGCAGGAGGAACATGCTCCCAGGTTCCCCTAGAGGTTCACGCATTGGGCGCTCGCAACACTTGCCTCGCCTCTCCTAAAAAAGGCTGGCTACGTTCCTGTAACACAGTTTGCAAAAAAAAACCGCCCTGATCAAAAAGTAATTCAGGAACGTTTGCTTACATGAAGAATGAAAACCCCCAGAGGGGGGGGGGGGGGTACTCCGGATTTCAAGTGACAGGGATGATCGCAGGATTTTGGGGGGTTTGAAATCTTCGAAATTTTCGATGGGGTACATGTAGGAAAATTTGGCTAGTATTTTTTTTAGGTAACTTGATTTAAGTAGGGATTTTTTTGGGTATTCAAAACAAGCTGAAGATTTGTGGTAGTGCCCCTGTATCCCGGCCGCGTAGTTCTGCGAATAAAGTACAACCAAACTTGTTTTGCCATTGTTTAAATATTGGGCATCTTGGGTGTCTCAAGTGTTGTTAGAATGACTACCAGGTGCAGAAAAGATAACTTCAGATATTATGATGAATAAACAAACACAAAAATTACATTTCTAATGTTTTTATTTTTTGTGTTACAGTATATCATTTGATGCTTTCTGAAAATTTCTAAGGCTAGGAAATCCGGCATGGAATTTTTTGGGGGTTAATTTTTGGTCCAGGGAGTATTTTTTTTTTTTTTGTTTGTTTGTTTTTTTGGTTTTTTTTTTGGAAACCCTAGGGATTTTTTTGGGTTTGGATTTTTGCCCCCATTCGATCATCCCCGTCACTTGAAATCCAGAGTGCCCCCCCCCCCCCCCCCCTGGGGAAAAACCTCGAGAAAAGTAACAGACGACAAATCACCGAAGCAAAGACGAAACCCAACAACAAATATATGACGCCGAGCGGACCCGACTCAAACTGCCCTGGACACATACCATGTCTGTGCTGTAGTCGCAGTACAGACTAACAGTTACATGCAATAACAGTTCCAACCATAAGATCTTCTTGTGTTCGGATTGTGATCTGACAGCGGGGGTCAAACGCATCACCAATCACGGTGCCCCCAATGATAGTCAAATTCTGGTGAGTCGCGATCCCTCGAATAACCGCATGTGAAGATCCGCTGAGAAAGCTTCTTTTGCGCGAGTTTTAGCACAAGGTATTGGCGTATACAATCAAGTAACCAACAGACACTGATTTCGTCGAACAGAAATTATTACCACAATAGAAGCCAAGGTATTAATTTCAATATTTTCAAGGACGTTTTTATCGTTTTGTTCAAGTTGATCATGTGTCCTGTCGCCTGTACTGTTGTTTATGGTACGACTGTATATGTTTGTAACACAATTGTCTGTTACGTTATTTAATACCTTTTGCTGTTATTTTATTTCTCAGTCTTCAGTGAAGTCTCACAAACGACCATGAAAGACGTGTGCCTCATTTTCACTGTTTTATTGGCTTCGTTTTTAATTTGTGTGGGTGAGTTAGAATGAATGGGTTCGTGTGTTGAAATATTGATTACCTGTAGGCTCAAAAACAATGGCAGCTAAAACTGTATCTCTCAAATGATACAATTGTAACTGTGAAATGATTAAAAGACTGAGATTATTGGTAATTATAAGATATTTGTTTCCTTTATAAATCACTCAAAGCAACTGCGTTCATGAGTATAAAAGGTGAACATTTAGGTTAATTTTATGTGTCACAAGTAAAATCGCACAATTTGACCAAGATTATCGTGTTGGAAACAGTACGTAACCATTTCACTCCACGAGCACATAAAATCAGACTTAGGGAAAAATTCCTATTCTATTTTTCAAAAGACCGAGAAAACAAGGAAAACAACAGGAAATAACTGGTGAAAATTTTTCCTTTGAATGCTCCACTGTAAGATTTCATCCATTGCTTGACGACTTCGACGAGACTTTGCATGTAGGGCACCATAAACAACACCACAGGAAAGTACTCTAGGGAAGTTTCGTTGAAATATCACGCAAAAGGAATCTCAAAAGTTTAATGACATCAATCAAGGTTTCGAAGTGGAACTGAAAGGATTTTAAAAAAATAATTTGTTTGCTCTAAATGTTTTAACAAAATCAACGTTTAATAATTTCTTAAATAGAAATTTTGGTCAAGTAGAAAGAGCATTCGAGTAATCAAAAATATTAGATATTTTTTCGCCTTTAAATTTCCCGTGCGCTATGTATCAGTTTGAATTGTACCAGAAAACAGAATCTTGCTTTGCATAGAAGTATTGATAGAGCAACGACAATCCAACTCAAAATGGCGTCGCAATCATATCCTGTTTCGTCTGACACTGAAAGCCTACAAAGTTTTCATGCTTCTCAAATAAATTTCAAGTTAAATAGTATTTCTAACAATCTAGCCAATAGTAGAGAATCTCTTAATGTTTTGTTTTCAATTCAAAATAGTTATCGTTTTGCTTTAAAAAAACCCTTTAATTGGATCAATGATGAGAAAAGAGCTGCGCCATTTTCTTAACCAAATTGCCTACAAACCAAAACCAAATCAGTTCGAACACGTTTTCCCGCGCTTTTGCCGGCTGCACGCGTTAATATCGAGTTCTCATTGGTTCACGGTGTTGTTCATGTTTGTTGTGATTGGTGGAATGATTACTTTGGTTCTTTGTTGTGGTTGTATGACACTCAGACTGAATGGCTGCTGTACAATCTACCACAATACCTTACCAACCTAACATAGTCATAGGCGCATAGAAAGCCATATTTTTTATGAAATTCTTCCCTTTACTAACAGATTTGTGTATGCCAGGTTTGAAGTTTTGACAACTAAATTAAAAAAGGTTTAAAGTTTTGAGAACTTTTCTGTGCGTTTTTAGGGTTTTCGTACGCTAAGAATTATGGGTAAATGTACCAGTCGCCATCTTTTTTGGTGCGGTGGATTCCGATGCCCTGTTAATGCAAGACGTCACTTTTGTTTACCAGGGTCGCAGTTTAAGTAAACAAAGTACACGACAAGGCGAAGAAATGTGCATACACACTTAGCATTTAATTTCCCAGTAGGTTTTTCATACAGTTATTCATCCCATTGGTCCTGTGTACCTCGCATTTCCAATGGTAATGGGTGTTTTAGCGGGGTATGATTATAAAGAAAATGGCATTCAAAAACTCAAGAATGTTGTCGTTGGCCGCATAAACGAAAAGGTCGTACAAACAGGATTTCGAGAGAAAAACATTGTCGTGACAACGACATGGTCATAAGGTTAAAAATGACTCCGCGTAGACCACAGATTTGATGGGGAAAATGTTTCACGTCGATTTTGAAAATGCCTCACTTGAAATGAGTTTCATTTGCTGAACTTAGAAATGTTCTTTTAATGTACGTTTTTGTTTTTGTTTTCATCATCGTTTCGTTTTGTTTCAGATTGCCGACCAGCTTCCAGAGGTAAGAATAACATAAATTTTCAAAAAAAACGTTTTTCTTAGTTACGTCCACTTCGTTCACCTTCCACGCCGCGTCCATAGCGCTTCCCCTAAAATAGGCATAACATTAGCTCTATTTATGCTCGCTATTAATTCGTACAAGAAAAAATATATCCTTCCATCAATTCCTGTGTCTACCACTAAACTATTAAAAAAAATTACCTTATCAACTAACTAATGTTAATACAGTAATTATTAATACTTACTATAAATTACAATAACTTGTAAAATGCTGAAAGATTTCAACAAAAAGAGCCGAAGGAAAGACCAAGACCATGCCGGCAAAGTAGCTTTACAAGAATACAGAGCTGGCTGATTTTTGCTTCAGAAGCAAGGCTGTTCGTGAGAGTAGCACCTCGACAGTCAGAAACTTTACTTAAGAAGCCTCCCCTATAAAAAAGACATAAAACTTTAAGAGCAGTCACTTCGCACCACGTCTGGACGCGAAGATTTCCAATCGAGCTAGCGTTTTGTCTCGATCGGCCACCCCATTGAAAAGACAGACTGCCAGTGGTTAATTTTTTAGCCAATGGAAAACCCTTCCAATTCTAAAAACAAAATGGACGTTTTTCTGGCTATAATATTTTTGCAGAATGCCATGACAAGTTTCAAAATTGTGAGACATGGAGAAGGTCAGGGTTCTGCGCAGCAAACTCGCATGCGTTTTATCTCAGGAACGGATGCGCGAAGACTTGTGGGTTCTGCAAAGGTAAGTTGTCGCCATACAAAGTGAGGGTTTTTTTACTGATACAGAGTTACTGGCTGGAGATGAGAGGGTCTGCCGTACAAACTCTCAGGAACCTACCTGACAGTGTTATTGCTGAGACATCATCACCGATCATCGCAGACCCAGGGGTAGATAGTCACGAGGGGGCGAAGATTTCACAAGCGAAATCGGGACTATCTGCTCCTCAACATGCAATTGCTTGACTATCTGCCCCTGGGGTTTCCAAAAGAACGCAGTTCGCACAATCCTATTCTCGAAACAACAGTATACCATACGGCATTTTGTTCAAACTGTTATTGAAAGCAGAATGCTATTTAATTCACAGCGCACAATTAATTCGCAACTGGAGCACGAGATGAATGAATCCTATTGCGCCCAAAACCCGTGACCCCTGTGAAAATCTAGAAAAAGACACACAAAAGTAGTATCGGGAACTGCGGAGTCATCCTTGACAAATTTGCCTATGCTTCCTAGGAAACGCTCCAACCAGCAACACTCTACCTTTAGTCCAAGATGCTCTTCAAGCAGGGCACAAAATTGGACAAAAGATCAAAGGTAATTCAACATCTCACAACCAGAATAAGGCTGCTACTGCGGATGCCCTACACAAACGTCGCGAACATGAACCACCACGGCTCACAAAGTATCACAAATCGTTAGACGAAAAAGGAGAGGAAAAGCCTGGTAAGCTACTGTTATGTAATAAAGGGGTTAGCTTCTAAAGAAAATGTGGTGCTGCGTCGGTGGGGAGTAGAAACGAATGTTTGGTTTAACCAGAGGTAAATTGGCCGCCGTGAAAAGATTTGAGTGCTGATGTTTCAAACGTCAGCCCTTAGTCATTCGCTCTGACAAAGGGCTAACGTTTGAAACGTCAGCACTTCGAATCTCTTTACTGCTGTGTTGTGTATTTATTTTCTGTTACAAAGGTTTTAGAAATTAATAAAGTTGAGTTGAATTGAGTTGAGTTACATCCAATGAATCTCAACCAACTCTATTTCGCGTGGTGCTTTTGGGACAAGTCGTCAAAACATGGAAACAGCTTCTTTCTGCTGATCATCTTTGTATTTTTTTTTCTATTCTCTTGACTTATGACAATGAGAAAATTGCGATTTAGGTTTCAAGTATTGGCATTATAAAAAATACCTTATGGTAAGAGATTGCTGTGGAGTTTTACTTTGCGATTTAACCATTCATGTGGTTTGCGGGAACGCCCGACGAAAATTAGAAGATGCATGAATTACCTCGACATGTAGTTTTTAAACTAGTGGAAAAGTAAATGTGAGAAAAACTTAACGTGCCTTGTATAAATCGTGATGCTTAGAAAAAAAAAGCTTCAAACAATTTTTTTATTGTGAATTCAAAACAATGGCAAAATAGAGTCTACAAGCATTTATTTCCACATCCATTCAATAAGAGCTTAACGGATTAACATCCAGGGCCGGAGGGGTGGGAGAAGGAAATCGTAAGAGAAATTTCATTAAACACTGAAAGAGAAAATGAAGTTGCTGGTGAATAAAAGCTACTAGATGGGAAACTACTGACGCAAAGTTGGTAGGTATTTGCTTTGGCTCTGTTTTGTTTATAATGAGAACAACATGTCACTGACCTGCTGTAACTTGTTCTCCTAACACAATATTTCTGTTAAACAGCCATTGGCTGCTAACGATCAATTACCTGCAGTGAGGCAACATTTAATTTCTCCTGACAATGCCCATACATTGCCAAACAGAGTAGTGGCACTGACTAGGTTGAAAAGACTTTTACGGCGAATTGTAAGGAGAACATATATTTTGAAATTGCAGCGTGAATTGAAGCGTAGACGTGTATTCATACAAGAAATAGATGGGACTTTTTCGTAGCTTTTTACTCCAACACTGAAAATCAAAATATTAATTTGATTTTAGTTATTAAGTAAAATAAAACGCCGATAATACGGCTGCTGCCGACCATGAAAATTCGGTCACTAGTTAACAGAGTGGTTTGTATATAAGACAATGACTACAAACATTTGACGACTGAAAGAAAGTCAGGCCGTAATGGCGAGGTATTCTTGAGGCGGGGGTTTCACTGTGTAACCTAACCCCATTTCGTCAGGGGTTTCGTGCATTACTGAGCAGGGGCGAAGCAAATCCTGGTCCCTTCAGTGAAACGTGGGAAAATTGGATAGTGGTGTCACGTGATAGTGTTAACTCGAACAGGCAGTAAAATGTACAGAGATCTTAGATTGGATTTTTAGGAAGCGTTAATGGCCAGTCGTAATTCATAGCAATGTACGTACCTTCTATAAGCATTTATACCTTGCCTGTTTTTCTTGCACGCTTTAAAAAGATTGCACGGATAGATTCGTGACAGAGACGTGTGCAAACTGGAAGAATGGGGAGATTTGCATGGACGATCGTTACAGGAAATACTTGACTTATGGCTGCGCTATGACCTGTCGATTCTGTAGTAAGTACATCGCTCTCTTATCCTAATAGCATTAATTATAACTGTGAGACAATTGTCGCATTTGATTTTCTATTATCAGTTTCGATGTGAGTATTTACAAGCGACAGAGGGTGGGGGGGAGGGGTGAATTCCACTGACTGACGAGTGTACAGGCACAAAGTGCAAGACCTCAATTGAGTTCCCGTGCGTCTCCACCCAAAAAAAACTCCCTTCAGTGGAGTCAATGCAGAGGACAGTCTCGACGAAATTCTCTGTTACTGTTGACTGTACTTATGTCCTTCCATTGTAGATTGCCGTGATACGTACAGGGAAAGTCCATACTGTGAAGAGTGGAAAACTCGAGGATTCTGCGATACGTACAAAGAGCAGCTCGATACGTATTGTCCCAAGACCTGTGGCTTCTGCGTCAGTGAGTGCCTATTCACCCGCAGTAATCTTAACCTTTGTTGGTTGCTTTTTAAAATTTGCATTTGAAGCGCAAGAGTCAAGTCAAGTAGTCGTCAAGTTTTGAGTCTGCGCAAAAAATCTTAGTCACTAATTTTGAGAACCGGTTCGGATTTTTTTTTTTTTTCTAGATTTTCCCAGTAATTTTAGTTGGTGAGAATATTGCAGGCAAACTCAAGGCTTAAGATTAGTATTGGTTCTGCGTTTCGTAGTTGTTTTAGTCCATAGACGGAAACAAGACAAATTACGCGTCTAGGCAAACTATTATCTATAGCTCGTCATCCAAGATGCAGTTAAGCGAATAGGTCGTCCAGAACCGTAATCCATCTTGTGTCCGTCTTTGCACCGGACAAACTACAACGGGCATAATCATACGAAGAACAAATGTAGGCCCAAGTTCGGAACGCTCTACTCTGGCGCAGTAGTAATGACTCGTGGCAAATTACAGTTGGTAGGTTTGTTTGGCTCATAGTTATCTTGGGACATTCATTTGTGGTCTTATTTTCACACAAAAAAAGGTAAAACAAAGAGCAAGGAACTTGCTTACATCAATCGCGAGGCCGGATCATGGAGCCACCTTTGGATGGAATTGTATTCTAAGTATTGTTAAAGAAAGCTATCGTAAGAAACATACGGAGGATTCATCTTAATTTTGAGGAGCTTTTGCTCTTAGATTAGCGTTAATCGCTTTTCGAGCACTGGCTCCAAAATTTGTCTTAACTTTTTTTCTTTTTGTTAAGATGCGAAATATGAAGAAACCACCACACCAGTAACGAATGCGACAACTGAACCCAAACCTTCCCAGAATGCAACATCTCAACCCACACCTTCGCAGAATGCAACAACTGAACACACACCTTCGAAGAATACAACAACTGAACCCACACCTTCCCAGAATGCAACAACTGAACCCACACCTTCCCAGAATGCAACGGCTCAAACTCAATCTTCCCAAAATGAAGCAGTTAAACTTCCAAGTCTCGGCGATAAAGTAAAGTCACCGGACATTTCGGTTAAGCCAGTAAAAGGTGTTGTTCATAGACAATCGATGGAGTTTGCGGAAACTGGAAATCTGAACTCCAAAAGAGGTTTCCCAGAGGAAAATTCACCACTATGGTCTGTCAATGCTGACACAAGGCTAACTTTGCCACAACCGCAGCAGTATGACGATATGGGAGGTAAGAGAGTGGCTGAAACAACTGAATACAGGCTTTAGTCATTTACATTCCTGAAGAAGGTTGCAGCAGTAACCGAAACACCCTGACATAGCTTTTAAAGCCAGTGTCAATTTTAAACCCTTTCGATTTTTAACCATGCTTGGCTACAAACCAAATATTTTTAATTCAGTTCTGCTTGTATTTTGTATCTTTCACTCACGCTACTGTTTGCAGCTTCTTGGTAGATCATTCTTTTCCCCATCACTATAAATAATGTTTGTGATCATATTCAACGTCTCATTGAATTTAATCTGGTCATGTTCCAAGTAAGTTTTCAGAGGTCATCTTTGTTTCTCAGGATTGGCTTGTAGGATTGACAATAGCTTGCTCAGAAATTTTTTCATAAAGATCACCTTTAAGAGCCGATTTCTGAAATTATCAAAAATTGGGCGTCAGTTGTGAAATTTCGAATTCCTTCATATTTTGCTCATATAATCTCTATAGTGGAGTATTTTCAAAAATAACGTTAAAAGTTTCATCAGCGTGTTATTTTTTTTGAAATCGGGCAAAGTTTGAAATACGGCAAATTAGCGTCCTTTCGGTCACGAAACTTACTAAAAATTACCCATTTTCATCTCGCTCGTAGAAAGAAACGCGATGCCCTCCATTAATGAAATGTTTACAAAATATAAACACATCCCTCTTCTTCATAATGCAATAGTTAAATTTAGATAAGCTTGAAAATTGGAAATGCTTCGGCCGTTAGAAGAAACCCCATTTCGGCAGTTTAAAAATTTAGCAAATTTCATCCAATTTCAACACAAAAGAAACCCAATTGGTACGTCAAGTTTGAATTTAAAATGAAGACATTGTTGAAGCACAACCTTTTGTAGTTTACCGTGTTAAAATATTTCTGGCGGCAATGCAATAGTAACCCGTCGGGAGACCAAAATGTGAAAGGTACTTTGACACGAGGAGAGCCTGTGAAACCAACAACGACCGTCACGCTACAAATCAAGTCCTTCGTTAAATTATCACCTGCGACAAAGAATATGTTTTCTATAAGCTGTAGAGAAATTGCTAATAGTAGCTTATTCTCTGTTGAACTTAGTAGGATAACATTTTGTATGATTTTGTCAACTCATGTATTTTTACACATGTAGAAGTCAGGATTAGGCACATTTTGCTGTTAGTAACGTGTAATAGGAAACTGTTTACATTATTCTGCTTCGGCTACTTTCAAAAATACAACAGTCAGGAAATACCAATTAAAGTCAGAGTATTTCTAAGCTTTAATTCATCTATTGATTGAGTTTTTAAGACAGGAAAGGCAATTACTTTAGAATTATCAAGCCAAGATGGTATAAATTCACTTAGTAGAGGTCAAAGTTAACAGCAGAGATCCGGCTGTGATTGTCGCATCGCAATATAAATATTTATGAAATTGCTATAAACTGGCAGTTTATTCTAGCCCTGAATTCGAAAAAACTCGCTAAGGAGGACTTACCACAGTGATCTGATCTGCAGCGCCAGTAACTCTTTTTAAACGGAAAAAGTTGAAATCCTTGTAACTGCGTGGCTCTGACAAACTAAGGCGTGATCAAAACCGCGTGGGGCCTGGTAACCGAACTATCTTCCCAAGCGCTACGAAGGCGAACAAGTACTAAACGACAAACAATTCCGTATTTTACCTCTGTAAATATGTAGTTCTTCAAGTTCCTAAACCAGCCGTCTAGCCAAATATACACTCCCCGTGCTTAAAAACGCTTTTTTTTTTCTTAGCGGGGACAAGGGGGGGGGGGGGGGGGGAGGTTCCTTGCGCGTGAGAACTAGCGGATGTTTAGAACACAGCTTAGTGCCCTTTTTTCAACAGTCATTTTATAAATTCTACTGTATGGCACTTATCTTTGCAAATATCAAGAACGCAGTGGACAGTTACTATAGTGTTTCCTAACTACAGCAGAAGGCTAACATTATTGGGTGGAGGTTCCATCTATGATACAGTAGCAAGTAGAGTAGACATTTTCCTACAAGAAACGACCGCACATGATCCTACGACGGACCAGCGCACAAAAATACTGTTTTGCAGCCTAGCCTGTTCCAAGCTCCAGAATAGTGAGAACCGCGAAAACATGAACCCGAATTTAAAAGCACCCTCTCTCTGCACAATTCCACTCATTTTGTTTCCTCGGGTTTTGGTTTGAAATTTGGGCGTTCTCACTAACTGAGAGCTTTGAACTGGCTAATGTTCAACAAGCTAGTGTCTATGTGGCATAATTTTAATTATGCCACATGAACATTAGCCAGTAGGAAAAGAAAACTCGAATGACATTCCATGCTTTTTGTGTTTCTCCGAGTATCGTATCTGCACTTGAAAGACAAAAATTTGACAGTTTTGCAGTCAAGGAAGATGCTACATGTAAACATAAAATGCAGGTGTGGCCCCATAAAGCTTGCAATGTCTACTCTACTTGCTACTGTATCATAGATGGAACCTCCAACCATTAATGTTAGCCTTTTTGCTGTAGTTAGGGAACACCATAGTAACTGTCCACTTCGTTCTTGATATTTGCAAAGATAAGTGCCATACAGTAGGAAATATAAAGTGACTGTTGAAAAGAGGGCACTAAGCTGTGTTCTAAACGTCCGCTAGTTCTCACGCGCAAGCCCGCAACCCACACCCCCCACACCCCCGCCAAAAAAAACCCCACGTTTTTCAAGCACAGGGAGAGTATATTTGGCTAGACGGCTGGTTTAGGAACTTGCGGAACTGCATATTTACAGAGGTAAAATACGGAATTGTTTGTCATTTGTTACTTGTTCGCCTTCGTAGCGCTTGGGAAGATAGTTCGGTTACCAGGCCCCACGCGGTTTTGATCACGCCTTAGTTTGTCAGAGCCACGCAGTTACAAGGATTTCAACTTTTTCCGTTTAAAAAGAGTTACTGGCGCTGCAGATCAGATCACTGTGGTAAGTCCTCCTTAGCGAGTTTTTTCGAATTCAGGGCTAGAATAAACTGCCAGTTTATAGCAATTTCATAAATATTTATATTGCGATGCGACAATCACAGCCGGATCTCTGCTGTTAACTTTGACCTCTTCTAAGTGAATTTATACCATCTTGGCTTGATAATTCTAAAGTAATTGCCTTTCCTGTCTTAAAAACTCAATCAATAGATGAATTAAAGCTTAGAAATACTCTGACTTTAATTGGTATTTCCTGACTGTTGTATTATTGAAAGTAGCCGAAGCAGAATAATGTAAACAGTTTCCTATTACACGTTACTAACAGCAAAATGTGCCTAATCCTGACTTCTACATGTGTAAAAATACATGAGTTGACAAAATCATACAAAATGTTATCCTACTAAGTTCAACAGAGAATAAGCTACTATTAGCAATTTCTGCACAGCTTATAGAAAACATATTCTTTGTTGCAAGTAATAATTTAACAAAGGACTTGATTTCGGCGTGACGGCCGTTGTTGGTTTCACAGGCTCTCCTCGTGTCAAAGTACCTTTCACATTTTGGTCTCCCGACGGGTTACTATTGCATTGCCGCCAGAAATATTTTAACACGGTAAACTACAAAGGTTGTGCTTCAACAATGTCTTCATTTTAAATTCAAACTTGACGTACCAATTGGGTTTCTTTTGTGTTGAAATTGGATGAAATTTGCTAAATTTTTAAACTGCCGAAATGGGGTTTCTTCTAACGGCCGAAGCATTTCCAATTTTCAAGCTTATCTAAATTTAACTATTGCATTATGAAGAAGAGGGATGTGTTTATATTTTGTAAACATTTCATTAATGGAGGGCATCGCGTTTCTTTCTACGAGCGAGATGAAAATGGGTAATTTTTAGTAAGTTTCGTGACCGAAAGGACGCTAATTTGCCGTATTTCATACTTTGCCCGATTTCGAAAAAAATAACACGCTGACGAAACTTTTAACGTTATTTTTGAAAATACCTCACTATAGAGATTATATGAGCAAAATATGAAGGAATTCGAAATTTCACGACTGACGCCCGATTTTTGATAATTTCAGAAATCGGCTCTTAAGTACCAAAGATTTGTTCTCAGGGGATATTTTTATATCCAACCACCTTCGCTAAATCGTTACAAATGTTCTCAAACACCTACAAGCAATTTTACGACTACACATACAGAATTCAAGAATATCTTTCAATAATCCAACGTAAAGGTGGAAAAACTTGGATTCGTGGCAGCTATCTATGAATTCTGATTGAATGGTCAATCTTTACAAAAATACGATAGTTGATTTAAAAGTTGACATACTTCTACAGGCTGTTCTGTAACTCTGCAATTTTTTTCCTCATGTAAGGTGCCGTAAGGCATCCCCTTGAGGACGGTACTTACTTCACTCCCGCCAAAACAAGCGACAAGTTTGAGTACTACACAGAGCACTACTCACCAGACCCCTACGTAGCGGCCGCGCAGAGAGAGGAGTGGATGACACAGAACACTGGAAACGGCGTTTCGCCATCTCCAAAGCTTAGCCGGAAGTCGGAAAGCCCAGAAGTCAAACACGAAGAGGAAACCATTACAGTCCTGAAGAAATCCAAAATAAAACACGCCAAACATGCTAAGAAGAAGCATTGAGTAAAGTGAAACTTTTTTACTCCATCCTGTGGGGTTGCAAATTTTACCGTTTCCTTGTAACTCGTAGAATCAATAATGCAAGATGACAACTAGCCGGTAAATTTAATTGAAACAACGAAAAACAGTGACGCCAAACTTTTTAGCAGTTTTAAAATGGATACCGTAGCCAACAAGAAGAACATTGTGTCTCGTCTGTGACAGGCGACTAACAGAAATGCATAGGTTCTTGTTTAATAAGGACCCTAATTGAAGAGAGAGAAGTCGCAGCTGCTGTTCAACACCTAACTGGACACCTGATTGAGTATAATACAAAGTGGTATCCGCTCCAACCGGCGTTGGTTCAGTCCGGCAGTTCTCTAGCTTGTCATTGAAAACAACATGAACGAATTGAGTAGTGGTGCATGCCTTAACTCGAAGTTTAACAAAATTAAAAATGTTAGCTGAACAAGGATTTCTCCCTCAATAGGTCAAATAACTTCTTACAGTGAGATGGTCAGCAAGAAAAAAAAAATTCTTTTCTCAACATCTCAAGTATATTAACATATGAATGAAACGACAGACCCGAGTTATTTAATCAGTCTAAACCTCAGCTCTTCCAGTTTAGGATGACATTAAAAGAGTTACTGAAAAAACCACAAAGAACGATAATCTTACTACTGTGTTTCATTTCTTGGAGGCGTCGTTCCTCTTGGTCAGCGAACGGGTGAAAAAATGATTTGAGCATGCGCTACGCCAGTCAATTTAGGCCCGATCTCGTACCCAGGCCTTTTCGTTCCATTAACAAACACCTATGGCCGCTGTTCGACATTGTTAAATTGTGATGATACTTACGTAAAATTGCCTTCAAATTACAGAGAATTTAGCGGCAAAATTGCAGACTACATCTTGACAATTGTCAGCGTAAAAAAATCATCAGACGACACTGTCGAGTGGTTTTAGCACCTGTTGTCAAATTGGCTAGCTACCAACTGGTGGCAAACACAACAGGCTGTGTTAAAAAAACCTTCTTCTTAACCTGGTGTTCCTGTGTAAATTGTCAGATTTGAAACACAAATGTATTTGTTCATTCCCAGAGATTATTATCGTTAACATTCCTAGAACAAACTAACTGAACTGAAATTTGCAATTGAATGCCAAGTGCATCGAGCCTGAACCCAAAAGATAATAACAAATAACAAATTTATAGAAAAACAAAAAGATTGTTCCTGCAAAAAGGAAGCCCAAAACTTGATTCTGTGATGGAATTGCGCCGAATGTATACTTGTCTTTTGTGGTGACGCTTACAAACAATGAAGCTTAAAATATTCTCTCCAATCCAGTTGGAGCTTTAAAATTCATAAAAAATTCACGACTTTACTTTTCTCGAGAAAACATAAGATAAGTTCGAAAGTGGATTGTTTATTTAAAGAGCGCAGGTAAAAATCCCTAGTTTTTGTCCCTTGTATTTATTTATTTTAACGGAAAGAATCACGTATGCTCACAGCCTTAAGTTCAACGGAGTAGCCTGTTGACCTTTGAAAAGCTCTGGGGGTAAGTACATTCTTAGAATAAAAAGAAGAGGTAAGAGGCGTTCAAATGAAGTCAAAATGGATAGTTAACAACAGGTTGTTGAACAAGTGGCTGACCGTAACTGAGGTTAACCGTTTTCACTGCCGAGAGCCTTCTTGTTCTACAACAGAGAAATCACGAATCCCGTTCGGCTTTATTTTGAGAAACGAGTATCATCCTTCAAGGCGCTGCCCTTTAGCTTTCGATGAATGGCTACGATTCAATTTGTAAGGCCTAAAAAGGGAATAATTGCAATGATACATGAATCGAAGTTTCACTTTGAGAGTAAATAGGTTATCCTACGTTGTCTTGACAGCTATATGTCCCGCCATCAAAATAAATTTTTCAGTGAACTCACACTTGCGGAAAGGAAGAAATGAGGGCGGTTAGAATCGAAGAAGCATAATTAAGGATAAAGAGAGATTTGCCTGATCAATATCAAATAGTTTTCTCTGTAAGGAGAATAAGACAGCTGATGAAAGCGTCCATTCATGATATATATGAGCGAAAACTTACATTAAATTTCGCGGACATTTGACTTTTTATTCAGAAAACCTCAAATTTTAAAATGAGAGAGAGGGACAGAATCTTTCCATCGATCTAAGAACGTGGCAATGATTTCTCTCGTACCCTCGGGCGCAAATTTTTATTTATATAATCTCAAAGGAGGACATTATAAGGGGAGATGGGGGGGGGGGGTATTAGAGAATATGTGTTTATTTATGTTTTGATTAAGTATATAGCTTTGAATAAAAAATGACCAACACACCGAGGAACTGTAAAAGTAAGATGTCTAACATCTCTATCAAGTCCACGTCAGTACATTTTGCTCTGTCACTCTCATCAATCAAAAGACCTTCAGGACAAGGGAACGTATTGGTTTAAGGGAGGTATTATTTGAAAGGGGTGCTTATAACATAGAGTTAGTTCGAAAGTGACTTATCAGAGCCGGGATACTAATAGCCCATTTTACAGTTGTGTGCTTGGTGACCTGGCCTTGGATTGGAAGCAAGGCTGGGGGTGACCTTGTTTTGATACAAACCTCACTGCTTTTCATATGCAGATCAAACTGTTCTTATGCTAACTATTTGCATTTACATATGAAAAGCAGTAAGGTCTGTATCAAAACAAGGTCAACCCCAGCCTTGCTTCCAATTCAAGACCAGGTCACTAAGCACACAACTGTAAAATGGCCTATTGGAATGAGGGAACGGTGCTTAATCGAATTATAGGAGAACTTAGGTGATATTCACTGAATATTCATTGTCCGTAGTCAACAGATATCCTGCGATATGCGTAGTTTCGTGTGTCGGGGAGAAAAATGGCAAAATAAAGATCGTCTCCAGCTTTTGTGGAATAAAACTGTAATTTGGTATCTGTGTGTTGAATAATAAAACAATACGCCATTTCCGAGTGCTGTGAACCTCATTATGAAAGCGAGGCTAAGTGCAAAGCTTTTGATATGAAAATTAGTTTTGTTTGCATATCAATGAAAAACTAATTTTCATAACAAAAACTTCGCACTTAGTCTCGCTTTAATAATGAGGTTCAAAGCAACTCGGAAATGGCTTATTATCCTGCTCAATCTTGCGGAATGACCCCTGGGTTTAGTCAAACTCGGCCTACCACCTCGTCGGCTAAGTATCAGGGGATATTCCTTGCGATTTCGCAAGAAAATTGTTAACTATTGGAATAAGAGTGCTTATAAACATAAAGTAAGTTCCGAAGGGACTTATCAGAGCGGGGATACTTATTGGAATGAGGGTGCTTCATTGAATCATGATGGTAACCTAGGTGATATTCACTGTTTAGTATTGCTGTCTTCCAGTTGGTTGTCTTCCATGAATACATGATGTTGCTCGCGAGCCTCTTAGCATGCTGTACTTTACTTTCAATCACAGGTTAGGAACTAGCAGTTTTCATTGTGTACCTTACAGTTTTTCGTCTTTCCAAATGCTTATTCCACGACAGTACGAATAACTGTTATTAACTCATTTGTTATCAGATAGCAAGGTATCCTGGGAGCAAATCAATCTGTTCCGTCGCGAATTTATCGGAAAAACCAGCGGTAAGTATACCCTTAACTTACACACCTTGTTACTTGAAATTTTCTATTTCACACAGTAAGACTTATAAATACTCGAGACGGAAGCGCGGTCTGTGATCGCTTGACAGCCAACAGACAGTCAACTCATACCTACAAATGGAAAAGACGCGCGAAATATATGGCAAATGGATTTTTCTTCAGTTAAAAGAACAATTTCTTTTTATAAGTTAATAATACTGATTTGCTATGATCAAGGTTTTATCTATAATGGAAGAATGAGGTCACTCATAGACAACACGGCTCTATGCGTGTAAGGTCTTATGAGCGACTCGAAATATTACCGATATTGAGGAATGGCTGATTACCGTGAGTGATCACTGTATTCAATAGAATAATTACTTAGTACAGGATCGCATATTTTCAAGGTTGTGATCACGCATGTCAGAAAGAATGCATTCAGGTTCACAACAAATACAGAGCTAATCATGGTGCCCCACCACTGGTGTTTGATCAAAAGCTGGCGGACGAAGCTCAAGCACTGATTGACAAGGGAGTTTTCAAGCATTCTGATTGGGTGGAGTTGAAGAACAATGGTGCCGCATTTGCTTGGGGCTCGCTCTTCCCAACGTTCACTGCTGTCATAAAAAACTGGCACGACGAAGGAGCCTATTATGATTACCAGACTGGAGCACCAAAGAAACCAACACAGGTATACTCTGCTGCTTTTGTTGTTGTTGTTGTTGTTGTTGTTGTTGTTGTTGTTGTTGTTGTTGTTGTTGTTGTTGATATCGTCTTCGTCGTCGTCTTTCTCTTCTTCCTTCTCTTCATCACTGTCGTTTGTATTGTAAATGCGTTGCTGTTGTGACTGTTTGTAGTTTGTTGCTGTCGTAAGTAGCAAAAATTGTTCGCTGAGATCGAATTTAGCCATTGGTTTAGCCTCGAATTACAAACATGCTACTGCTTCTTGTTGTCGCACCGCCAATTAAATATATCACAGTTTCCTCAAAATCAAACCAAAGTCGCACCACAACTCAACTAGTGTTTTCAATAAAAACGTTGGACGAGGTAGAATGTGTGACGGAGGCTTCAAAGGACATCTCTCTATTGAAGGGCAGACATCTCCCTATTACGAGCACATGAAGTTGTTCCGGTCCTTCTGAGTCGTCCTGATTTTATTGAAAAGGTCACAGGTCGCTCTAAGACGAAATCCTCTTATTCTCTTTGTAGGTTTTTGAAACCATAAATGCCAATTATAATCAAAATTTACGAGGGGAATTTCCAACAGCCTTATGGCTGATACATTCGTGGCGAAGCTTTTCGTACATTCTAAAATGAAATGGGTTCACCCGATATTATCTAAAAGTCCACAAACTTCGCGCCAGGTCCATACAAAATCTGAGGGTTCCAAAGAGCACGTGACGTAACACCTGAAAGTATCCTTTTCTATTACATGTCTTACCATTATCTAGATCTAAAAAAAATCCAGCAATGACTCATACGAGTGGGTGTAACATGACGCGTTTTTTGAAAAAACCCGTTTTCAAATGGAAAAAGAACGTAAATGTATACACTGTACGGTCGTTTGGAAGGGGCCTTTAACGAAAGGAGGCCTTTAAGTACTGTATTGTACAACTGCAATGTCTTGGGTGGTGATTTAACGATCCTCTATATAACGAAGTACTCGGCATAATTAACGAACGGTATCGTCCATCCCGGCCTCTTAAAATGTATGGAATAGACTGACCTCGATACTACGGACCAATTTGCCTAGTCCCTTGGCACTTCGAGGTTACACTGTGCCCGTTAATAGAATCATTATAGCAGTGGACGTAGCTAATAACATTATTTGTTTTCATTGGTAGATAGTGGATCACTTTGCACAGATGGTTTGGAAGGGAGCTCGTAAGATTGGTTGTGCACGCGGAGGCTTTTATGGTGAGCCATGGTACGTGGCTCATTACGACAAAGCACCAATCATTGGCAAGCCGAACACTGCAGTGAAAATTAAAAGACCAATACTGGTACGAGTAACAGACCGTTGATAATAGTAGTAAACCTTATATGCTCTGACGAAGGGCTAACTCTCGAAACGTTAGTACTCGAATCTCTTCACGGTGGCCAATTTACCTTTAGTTATAAAGTCTGTTGATTAACCAGACATTCGTTTCTATTCCCCACCGACGCAGCACCGACGTTTCTTTAGAAATTAACCCCCATTTCCTTAGCTGTCTTGGCTTCCCAAATGGGCACTAGTCCAAACTCCAACCACGTCATTAAATATTTATTTTCTTAACAGGACGACAGCAAATGGTTCAAAGATTCTTCACCATACACGGGCGACTTGGAAAACTTGCAGCCAGTTTAGGAAACGGTTATCGCACCGTGTACAGAAGCGGGCAGAGATTATAGCCAAGTGTATCTAGGATAATCAAGTGCCCTGTTACTCAGCTTTCAACATCCCCTCTGGAAAGGAAAAATACTAGCTGTGTTCTTTATGGAATTTAATTGAAAGTAAATTCTGAAATAAAGATTTTTTTTCTAACAATAACCTTTGTAAATTTTGTAGCGCCATCTGGGAATATCTGTAGTTTTATACCAAAGCTACAATCACAATTTTGCGTTCTCTGAGTAGCTACCCAAACAGCAGATATATAAACACCATCATTTTTGGCATGAAACTTTATGGATCAGTTGATGATTAACCATTACTTGTTTCGAGAAAACAGACGCTTTACGAGGGCCAACGAACAAATAATCCTGAATTTTTTTAAAATTTGACGTCAAATAATCCTATATTCTAAGGTCAAGCATGGTTTCCTTGGAAGCCAAAAAGTAAACGCTGAAATAAAGATTTTTTTTTTCTAACAATAACCTTTGCAATTTTTGTAGCGCCATCTGGGAGTATCCGTAGTTTTATACCAAAGCTACAATCACAATTTTGCGTTCTCTGAGTAGCTACCCAAACAGCAGATATATAAACAACACCATGAAACTTTATGGATCAGTTGATGATCAACCATTACTTGTTTCGAGAAAACAAACGATTTACGAGGGCCAACGAACAAATAATCCTGATTTTGTTTTAAATTTGACGTCACATAAAGCTGTATTCTAAGGTCAAGCATGGTTTCCTTGGAAGCCAAACGACTTCTCCTTCCACATCTGTGAAAGAAGTTTCTGTGGTTACGTAGATTTGAATTGTCTCCTGATATATTATTTACATGGACTTGTCGGCCCAGCTCTCATCTAATTCCAACTCCTTATCGTAGAATTCGATGTTCGATATTGTTTGGAATAGAGTCCTTTGTCTGCATCTCTTTCCAATACGGTGAACTGTCCATAAACCACTTCAGATCCGGCTAGTAAACAAGAACAGCACTGTGGTAAGTATTGGGGGAGAGGGGGGCGGGGCGGGGGGAGTTTAAACAACGCGTTACGGTAAAAAAATCGATGGCACATTCGACTCCTCTATTTCACACCTGTCGACTTCAAATACAAATACATTCATGGGAACTTGTTCATTCGAATGTCCTGTGAATAACGGTACAAGTCGGATTCTTATAACGCGAGTCTAGTTCTAAATTAGAAAAAAATTCTTCAGTAGTAGTCACACAAAAACGCATCGGTTGTTTGTGAGTTGTCTACACTTCGGTTGTTGATAGACAACTGAGAGTGAGAATGGGCATGCCAGGATACTCTTATATCTTCTTTTATATACTTCTTGTTACGTTATGCAAAACGGTGTTTTCCCATTCAGATCAAGCTGTAGTAAAATTTTTCGCTTATACCGATAGGCTCCTGCTACTGACTCATCCCCAGTCACTCTCTTATTGTTGAGTGTGCTCCCCTCTTTCGTCTTTCCCGTCAATCCTTGCGCACCCTTCTCATGCGCATCTGCGCATCTCACAGCTACAAAAGGCGACTGGGGAAGAGTCAGTTCCTGTTATCTTGTATTCCCTTTTAAAAACATCTGCATGAAGTATTCTACGTACTTCACTCAAGTCACGTTTTCAACCTCGTATTTGATAATTTCACTTGTAGCATAAATGGCCGTCCCTTCACTCCCGTAAAGTTAAAAAAATATTTAAGTTTACCTCCTTTGGTTGTCCCACGTTGGACTTGTCAAATCCTGGCACACCCGCAATGACTCCCGGGGTGTCCATTTGAGCTATGTAATACGGTTCTCCGTTCACAAGAGTCCTGCCACAACCGAGCAAATGTGCTCCCTTCCAAACCACCTACAATTGCAAATACAAAATGCTATTAATGCATCATACTCTTTTCCCTTCCCAAACTTTCTTTCGATGCAGAACTTTGTCCAACTTTCTTTCGTTTGCTCGTTGTATTCAAATTGGTAAAAAAAAATATTTGCTGAAATCTGTAACATTAATTCACGATTCCTTTGGGTTTGATTTATTACACTCTGTGATTGGTTAGGACGTATCACGCCAATTTCTTAACCATCAATTAGAAGTAAGACCAAACCCAGTTTTGTCTTTGACGAAGACGCTTGTTACATGCCCTTCGAACATCGATGTTGTTATTGGGTTGTTTGCGGTCTGTTGTGATTGGTCTGAGTAACTACAAACCTTAAAAAGTTGCCTTTCAGCCATACCTGAGTGAAGTGATCCACCTTCATGCCTTCGTGCCCTCTGCCCGTCAACCAATCATAGTCCTTCTCCTCATCATGCCACGCTTTTACTGCCGCGGTGAACGATGGGTAAAGGCTACCAAGAGCGATAGTCTCTCCACCCTGACCCCCTGCCCAGGGGGAATGTTTGAACCTTTTCTTATTAGCCCACTGCTGCGCTTGGTCAGCTAAGGTTTGGTCCAGTGTCAGGGGCGGTGCTTCGTGATTCAAACGGTACGTATTATGAGCAGCTAGGCACTCCCGTTGACACGTGACGTCACAACCTGGAACCCGCAAATTTAAAAAAAATATAAAGGAAGAACTAATGTTTTAATTTTTTCTATATATGGAAGACGTTACTTCTCTATTCCTGATTATGGCTTCAAGTGCAGCTAAGGCTGGTTGACCTGTCACCGTCTGAGTCCCCGATTAACATTCCCCGTTCAAACATCTCTAAAATTGCCCGCCTTATACCTTTGTGTTGTTAGGTAACAATTTTAAATTAATTCTTTAGCTTTGTTCTTCACCTTTTGTTGCAACAGCTTTATCTTCAGTTTTACTTGCAGTGGGAGAACCAGACGCTACAGAAGTGAATGAAAACAGAAAGGAAATAGTTAATTTCCTTAACACTGTCATTTGTTTACTTTATCTTTGTCACTAAATGTAGGTCCTGAAACGAGCCTATGAAAAAGTAGCTACATCCACAGAGTAGTTTTATAATTTCTGCCTATGCAAAATTACAATTAAAAGCCAGTTTGATGCCCTGATAACCCGCAATCGCAAAATTTCTTGATTTCATTGTACTGCTTTTACACTAAGCCATGGAGATGGAGAGCCATCCTTGAAGACCAGGGCAGTAATACGTGAATTCGGGACGAGAAACGAGAAAACGGGACGAGAAAACGGTGGAACGAGCGGGAAACAATTCCACAAAGAAAAGCCCAGACTAACCGGGTTTGAGTTTCCATTGCCTACACTAATTGTCCCTGGTTTCTGAGGATGCATATGAAAACGCAAAACGCTTTCCCTTACCTTGGTTGTCTATATTCTCTCTGGTTTTTGCTTGCTGGGTTTTAACTTTCTCCTTGCACAATCTATGTCGGCATCCTGCGCTACTCTTTGCCACTGCACTTATTTCTAACGGAACCTGCAGTCTGTTCTGTAAGGCTTTTATACCGTTTTCGATTATTTTGTCCTCCTCTTGTGAACTAAATTGTTGGATGGGAATTTTCTTGGTAATGGGAAAAGAGTTCACTTGGGGATTAGATGCACTCATGGTCTTAAAATTTACTTTATTTGACGCTTTAATCAAGTTGCCCTCTGAAGAGTTCACGCCCATTCCACTTGGCAAAGGACTGGGCGATTTAAGGTCAATCTGATGTGGTGTTTTCGTGCCATTTCCTAGTCTCACTGTTGCTTGTTGTTTGAATGGTGGCTTGTTAAGTTTATTGTCTTCGTCTTTCAGGGTCGAGCTTCCAGGCGCTTCAAGTGAATGTTCATTATGTAAGCTTTGAGCTGAAATATCAAATGTCTCATTTGTGTTGTTCGCATTGTTGTTACCCTTTCTGTTGATAACTGGACTTCTCAGTAGCGCGAGGGGCTTGACATTTGACGATATTGGAGTTCTTTCACCGTTCCTAACAACGGTACTCTCCTTTGGCTTGAGCGAGGAAGAGTTAAACAAGTGAACAGACAATGAAGGAGAAACTTTACTTGTATTCTTTAACACATCGTTTAGATTTGGCTTCGGTCGTGGTACCTCAAATTGTTGAGAAATTGCTGAAGCTTGCATTTTGCTGTTGCTGTTATCACTTAATTCATTTACTCCATTCTCAGTTGAAGTAGATAAAGGTTGAATAAATGATGAAATTCCTGTCTTTGGTTTAGACGGCACTGCAAGAACAAAGACACCATAAATATATGAATTCCTTAAATCTGGTTTTCTGGATGCCCTTTGTTACAACTAAATGACTGTAATAATGACATTGATGGCGACTCCTTCTTACTATTAGAGGCATACTGACTTTGGTGATATTGTTTTACAATAATACAATCAAACTGGCTTTCCCTGTAGCTATGTACACGTTACCACTGAAAAGAAGGGTTCATTCCTGGAAATTGGTGATATTTTAAGGGGTGTTCGCCTGACGTAGTTATTCTTTAGCTGTGCCTCGACTGTAATTAAAACGAGGATGCTTCTCGCAATTGTCAAAATCTAGTTCCACAGGTCCACTTTTAAACTCGTTGAAATCTTGGTCATTACGTTTCGGGAAACAAAAGCACTTTTTTTGAGGTGCTGCGATCCTTTTGGTCAATTCAGTTAGTTCACGCACATCTGGTTCTTCTGGGGTAAGGTCATTGGTTAGAAACTTCAGAGAAGGCGGGGAGAGATGCTGAACTAGTATCCCACTCTATGCAGGAAACAAAATATAAGCACCGACACTGATAATGTACCTTCCTCGTTAAAACATCTTCTTGTGATATCGCTGTGAGAAATAGTGTGTTAACTGGGACCCTTACCACAGAAGCCGCATGTTTTTCTGCAGACTGCTTTCATTTCCTTTTCTCTCTTTTCACAGTAGCCCTGTGCTTGCCATCTTGGGCAACTGAATTCATAACTGGGAGAGTCCTCACATGATTCTGAGAAGAACAATTTAAAGCAAAAAAATGTCAAAAACACTTAGTAAAGCACGAAATCCTATATTACATTTGTTTATCGATCGCGTTTAGGCAGTAAGCAGCGAACGAACCTACCATCTTGGGCTAAGGTGTTGTTTTTTGTGAGTTGCACGCTTTCTTTGATGATGGATGGAAGACCTACAACCAGACAAGTTTAGATAAGTATAAGAAAAAACATTACTTGATATCTTTAGTTTTAAATTAAAAGGGCTGATAAATGATTTACAAACTTACTGCAGTATCCACAGGTGGCTTTGCAGTGTCTTTTCATAAATCCTGCGTAAGCTATTCCTCTGCAGTGTCCATGCTTTGCCCATAATTGGCACTGCAAAGTGTCATCATGGCATCCTAAAATGGCAAAAATTATATGGAATGCTTTCACCTTAGTCATGTTTTGATCGTCAACTTTCGACCAAGAGTCAAAATTGATGACATGAACTTTTGGCCTTAATGGTTACTTTAATCATCAGGATCCAGTGCGTTTAACCCTTTATCTGTCAAGGGTACGAATTCGTACGATTGGCCACGTTCGCAAATTCAGAAACTTGGTTGGAGCAAGTTAAAAACACACATATTTGCCTTCAATTCTTTAATTCAAAATCTCATTTTGAAATACAGGACAACTAAATCCCTTTTGGTCATCTGCATCCAGAGAATTGCCGAAAGAGTCCAAGGAATTTGCCAGTTAAAGGGTCAAATTAGCCATAATGTTCAAACTACTGTTTCTTCTACCGTTAACGATGTCCCCAGTAAGGTTAGAAAGATGGTGAAATGCCAAAATGTTTGCTTAGAAGCAGTTCTTGGTGCACAAGACAAATGTCTATCTCCCAGCCTTGGCATCCTTTTTTAGGTTCCTGTTGTCTTAAAATACTTTGATATTGTTCTGAGAGCTGTCTTTCTTATTGAAAAAAAAAAGGATCATTGTTTTCGCTCATACTCGCCTCTAAAGGGTGTATAATGCGAAGGAGGGAATTAGCATGATTATCTGTGGTAAGTTCTTTCGCATAATAACTGCTTAAAACTTAACGCACAATCACAGTTAAACTGCACTGTTCTCTAGTAATCTGACTTTTACTCAACTGTAAGGTCTGGTTTCGTCCCAGTATCATCCTGTGTGTCTAAATCGGGCATGAAAATTCCTCAAATGATGCTTTTGTCACCATTATGCCAAAAAGCAAAACAGTGCAACCTAAACTGACGTTTTTAAATGTTCAACACGTTAGGGTGAACGGTATTTTCCCAAAAGAGAAACCAGTTCAGGAGGTCGAGACATTACAAATAATTCGATCTGAGTAGGTAAAAACGGGTGTTTTAAAGATTGTGACTGTACATCAGGAAACGCTTTAGGGCTATGGCGCTTGCGCGGTAACTTGAGGAAAATGGAATAATGAGGGGTGGTGGGGGGACACATGCCCTTTAAAGTGGGAGCGATAATCTCGTATTCTATCTTACCATCATCATTCATACGTTGTGTGACATCATTGTTAACAAGTGCTGATTGATACTCCTTAGATGCCCCTTCCGACTCAAATGCAGACATCTCTTTTGACTTCATGTCTTTCACGTGAAACACAAACTTGATTGGACGACTGCTGGACTTCGGCAACGTGATCACAGCTGGGGATACCACGTTATGTACGTTAGAGACCGAAGTGCTTCCTTTGATGGCGTTCGAGTCCATCGATGACATTGCATTACCTGGTCCTGTTGGATGATTACTCTGCGAGAAACTGCTCGACTCAGGCGTCAATTCTTGGTCTTTTAGACCACTTGAAGCAGAAGATATTGAATGAAGGTTTACTTTAGATGGCAAGGAGTGTTGTGATTGCATACTTGTAGCTTGCGAATGAGAAACATCTGGGTGGATTTTATCGTCCTGGTTTGCTGCATTTCCCAGTTTCATCATCTCTGGAACTAGTGATTGCGTATTTGCCACAGCGGCCATGCTGTCAATCCGTGGCTTATTGGCAATCAGAATTCCATTTTGCGATGTCCGCGTGTTTTGGCCAGACAATAACCCAACGCTTTTCCCTCTGTTATGTTCGTTTATAGGGCTGCTTGTGCCTGTTACGGTAGAACCTTTAAACGGTGTTTCTTGTTGTTCTACTTTTGTCTGATCATTTTCTTCTTTGTCTCCTATTGATTGGGAAGTTGAAACCTTTGATACCAGCTCGCCTCCAGTTATGTCATTCTGAGACAACAGTGATGTGCTTGATGTTTCCTTACTACCAGAGGCATTTTGTTCACTTTGTTCATTGGTAAGTCTACCGCTGGAAGAAAAACCATTAGAGGATTCTTGGTGGGTTTTCGTAAACGATTGATTAATGACTCCATGTTCATTAACGGAAATATTCGAACTAAATCCGGTTGAGTCAAGGAAAGGCTTCTCGTTAACTTTTTCAGAGACGTTTTCGATTGGGTTTTTATTGAGTGCTACACCTGAGGAATAATACGCGGTGGGTTTTCCTCGTAATTTTTCAGAAGATGTAAAGGAATTGTTGATCATGTTGTTGTTTGAGTCCTTAGCGTTTTTGGTACTCGACGGGGAAGCAGCCTCAAGCGTGGAATTGTTTCCTGGATATATATCGTTCTCTTCGTCATCTTGATGCTGTATCATGTCATCTTCTTGGTTCATCATGGACTGGATAGCAGCTGCCTGCTTGTTTTCATATCCCTCTCCAAGTTCATCACCGCCATTGTCTTCCGAAGAGACAGGTTCCTTGTCATCTCCTTCATCCTTCGTCAGCATGTCGTCGTCATGGATAACTAAAGACTGAAACCCAGCTGCTTGTTTTTTATCGTCTTCTTCACCCACTGGAACGGTTGCAATACCAGCATTAACGCTTGGCTGATTTTCTTTGTTTGTTTTAGATTTAATCTTGTCTAGTTGGATTAGGCTTTCTTCACCTTTCTGCCAGTTAGCTTTGTCTTCGGTTCCTGGTACCACGTGGTAAGATGCGGTTTCCTTGTTTTCATTCAAAACCACGTTGTTGAGGCTGTCGTGGTAAAGATATTGCCTTAACAACGCGTTGTTGTTCAGTATCTTTTGTTCTTCCTGTACTTCATTCAAATCAGGGGCGCTAATGGGTTTCACGCTTGGATTGCTCCGAACCTTTCCTGTGGTACTAATATTCGGTCTTTTGGGCTCCGCAATGGCCCTTGCTGATGATGGTTCTTCTTTAAGTCTTGAAGGTACAACATGTGTTGGTTTGTTGTCAGAAGGAGCAACGGCAGTCTGAAACCAATGAAGATCATCCTGAAAGAAGAATTAAAGCACTCTTTTGAAAGCAACAAATGAACCGGCAAACCTATGATTTGGTCGTGTCCGTAATTCAAATGTTCATATAAGGATTGGTAGTTAAACGAACCCAGTCTTGGAAATATGTTTAATTTTTTATTGCTAGAAATGGGGTGCTTACCATTTACGAAAACCACCCGGATAGGATTTTCGGCATTAATACGGAATTATTTAGCTTGTCTTAGCAGAAGATGGATAACATGCAAAATGTTTGAACATCAACTGTAAATCCCAAAAGGAGCACTGAATAAAAATATATCACTTTCACCAGAAGCCCATAATTTCAGAAGTACTCCAAATAGAATGATGCGTACCATTTGATTTTGCAACTGGAATTTCCGGGTTTTCCATGTAAATGGTAAGCACCCGGGGTTTACGTTCGAATTCTTTCTACTTTTGTTCCAAGATTGTTTACTTACATGAGAGCTAAACTTTTAAGGTTAAGTTACACGCTATTAAAGCTATCAATCGTTAAGCAATAACATTAATAATAAACGAAAGATACCAAATAGAAATGTACGGTGGTGTAGATTCTTTGAATAAATGTTTAAAAAAGTTAGGAAAACGGACCCTTTTTGGAGACCCAATATTTGCAGCACTCATTTCCCCATTTGGTCTAACAATCCCATCGGAATCCATCCAAACGACGTAATAATTTGATCCAAATATTTCGCTCTGCCCACAGCCAGCCTTTCTCGCCTTTTTCCAGACAATCTGCGTAAAGTCATGGAGGGTTTTCCCTGTTCTTGATTTCCCCGAGGCAAAGTCGAAATCCTTCTCCTTGTCGTGCCAGTGTTTGATTACACTTGTAAAATTATGAAGCTCGTCCTTGACGTCCCACTCAATCAGTTGTCCGTATTTCCCGCGGGATTTCATGTCGTAGCCGAACTTCCCACCTTCCGCCCATTTCTGGGCTCTGTCGGCGAGGTACTGTGAGAACTGAACTTCTTTTGCTTGGTGATTTAGACGGTATGTGTTGATAACGTCGATGCACTCTTTTTGGCAAGCTGAGTCGCACCCTGCCAGGTTAAAAAAAAAAACTTTATGTAAGAAGTACTCGTAATACTTATATACTTATATACTTATATAATAACTCATTACTTCATTAATTGTAAACTGCGCCATAAGCAGTCTGGCCAAGTCCCCCACACAGTGTTTTAAATTATCCCTGAAAAGTCCCGAGGGGAGTGGATACAAAGATATGTGATCTGATTTAGCTTTGTTGAAACTGTAACCTGAATAAATGACTTTGTTTCTGCATGCAAAAACTTACATTCTCTGTAGATGAGTTATGTCCCCAACAATCGAGGGGTTTAACATGAAGTTTTTTAGGTTTATTGCATAGTTTTGCGACAGATATATAAATTGTTAATCCATTGTACTTTTTCTTTCTTAAGATGGTTGGAATAAAGTTATTATTATTTATTCGAAAACATTTTAAATTTGCAACCCGCTTGTAGAACATAGCTACTGATTGATAAGATGGCAATCTCAAGTAATGACTCCGTTGTTCGAAGGCCGTTAAATGCCTGACCTGGTCGAATTGAAAGTCAACTTAACAATGTTGATAATAACAAGGTCACTGTTTCCCATACTGTTAACAAACTTTTCCGCCGCTAATTTTACGTTGCACTTTGAAAACAATCAAAGTCGAGTGAAGTTTCCCGCGGGAACCCATGTGGGGCTATAAACCAGTATTTAAAACATAGTAGTCCTAGGCTAGCGTAACCCTGTTCTCAAAACGAGACCTAGGGAACAAAGGAAAAAGTTTGAGAATGGCAGGAGTTCCAAAATTTTAAGCCCATAACAGTATCCAACGTAGTCGAGATAGCGAAAGGATCATAATACCAATGATCGAAGAAGCGTTTACTTAACAATTAGATTATTCGCTTTCAATTTCTATCGCGTGATAGTTGATGAGGGCGAATTGAGAGCAAATAAGCTAATTGTTTTAGTGTAAATCTACTAGTCGTTCAAAACGTAACAACAAGACAGGAATATTGAATAACGATATAAATAGGTCACACCACGCGCTACTCACTCTACTCACTATCTACAACAGAATAGATAGTGAGTAGCGTAGCCAATAAGATAGCAGCATTCATGACAGAACTCTAGTAGATTTATACAAATATACTTATATTAAAAATAGGCTTTAGGTTCTCAAAGATAATGCGTAGCAGCTTCCGAGCCTGAGGAACTCGTTCTCTCGTTAAACAAGTTCTACCGTACAGGAGAGAATAGTGGCGGCCGCTACACTCGCAGAAATTGTTTTAAGAACAAGCAAGAGCAGTATGCCGTTTAAAGAACATATGGCAATGTCATCCAAAGGGAACTCTTTAGATTCAGGTTTGCTGGCTACTTAATAAGACTGTGGAAACAGTATCAGGGCTAGCTGTGTGCGAAACTCCTTAGGGATGGAAAGACACGAAGGGACCAAGACTGACTGACCTTTCCTAGCTTGATATCAAGGCTCGGCGGCTATACAACTGAGGAGCTAAAGACAAGCGTTTAAGATAGATTTATGTGGAACTCTATCATTGCCGTCTCGAGATATCTTGCCCTTAGTATCAAAAGCTATGAAAAATATGGAAACTGTTAACAAAATCTTAAGATGGAAGCACTAACCTCTAGTTGAGCCAATTGACATTTTACCTGAAATAAAAAAAAATTAGCAATTGTTACTATTTTTCATCAACAACTGCACTTAAACATTTTGATTTTGGAACGCACCTATGGAGGTCTCAGTTTTGAATTTTTTGATTGATTGAAAGATAAGACGATAAACGTGTGACTGAAGTGCTTTTCATTACTTGTAGCGGAAAACAGTAATCACTGTCCTCCATTCATTGTAGAAGAGTACGGGAAACACAGAAGAATAAATTAGCAGAAACAACCGATAATTGAGAAAGACGCCGGAAATTATTAAACCGTGAAAACTCAGCGTTTATTTAAACGTTCAATTGTCAGTCAGATAAAAGTCTGCCCTGTGATTTCCATTTGATCATCAACTCAAGTTAGGAATTGGTTACGCAAAGAATAAACAGGCAAAGATTTAGATTCGTTTAGAATCCAGCATGCGTCCTCTGAAAAAGATTAACTGTTAGTGTAATAAAACATAAGGCCTATTTAATTGCCTTTTACAATGATCTTAAGATAAGTTACATTGAGGTTGAATCGATGATTCTTCAGGACGCAAATTTCCACTTCATTATAACTATTGTAGGAATCAGGTTACCTGCATTTTGCTGCTTTATCATCAAGGAAATTAGAGCGACAACGAAGATGGTTGACATCATGTCTCCTTGAACATCCAATTATCATTCTAAACCTAACGAAACGAAAATAAAAAATGACCGCTCGTTGTTGTGAAGATCCTTTAGTACTCTTGATCTCCTGTAGTGTATTGGTAGAAGCTTTAGTTACAAGTTTAGTACACAAACAAGGTTAGTATGAAAACATTTCCGTTATTACCACTACTAACG
Organism: Pavona decussata; assembly: GCF_977016875.1. Lineage (NCBI taxonomy): Eukaryota > Metazoa > Cnidaria > Anthozoa > Scleractinia > Agariciidae > Pavona > Pavona decussata. The sequence goes on along the minus strand of NW_028145434.1, from coordinate 633,115 downwards.
TGCAACCTTACCATCTCTGCTATTGGTCCGGGATAAAAATTTCAAGACGAGAACTTTACTAACGAAGTAATGACACCATTTTGAACCAATCAGTAAATGGGATAAAAATTAGATTGAAGTTGATTTTGCTTTAAAACATTGCTTCCGGGTAGATGAAATACTGTCTTTTCACCTCAGTGCCTGTTACTCATTATTAATTTACCAGTAGCAGGTTAGGTCTTGAAAGGGTCTCGTGGTCGTGCGAAGTAACCACCATGTGATAAGAATTCAATGTCATGACCGATTGTTCTTTTCACGCTATCATGATTCGTGCTTTTCAATGTTGTCAGTGTTTATCGCGGTATTTGAACATTATTCAAGGAGGTGGTGCGGCTCGGCGAGTTGCTAGTAAAGTCTGACACAGGCGAACACAAATATGACGCACAGTAGGAACAGAGATTGTCTTGATTGCATTCAAAGTTGAACGCTTTGATCACAAACATTTTAATGTACTTTTTGGTAACACCTTTCTGGTGAAACAATCTCGAGAAAGAAACAAAGTAACTTAACACTATTATCCACGAATTTAATTACAGAATGCTCAGACGAATCTAAAAAAGGTCTATGCGTATACAAAGAACTTCGTAGAGCAAAAAGGAATACTAAAAACATATCCAAGCGCTGTAGATCTTCATTTTTCACTGATCTGTCGGCGAGATACTGTGAGAACTGAACTACTTTTGCTTAGTGATGTAGACGGTGTTAGTTGATTACGTCGATGCACTCATTTTGGCAACTGAGTCGCACCCTGCCAGGTAAAAAAAGTTTATGTGAGATCTTCATTTCTCACTGATTAGAGAGTGACATGATTCATAAGTGAGGCTTGAGACTACATTGCAAAATGAGGCTACACTGTACTTTCGTATTATTTTATAAACGAATGAATCGGTTGATGATCATTAAATGAAAGCATATTGTGCAGATCAGAAAGAAACCAGCTGGAGGGTGTTTGCAACTATGTGCAAGCGCTTAATGTATGTACTTTTAATGCCATGTTTTACGAAGCTTTTTATGTCGACTCTTTACTTACTTCTTACTAACTTGATTACTGATTGGCTTGCTTTGTTTGTTTGATTGACTCACTGACTGATTGATTGATTGATTGATTGATTGATTGATTGATTGATTGATTGATTGATTGATTGATTGATTGATTGATTGATTGATTGATTTTCGATTGCGTAGTTGACTCCAGTGTACCATCCTACAAACACCTGTAATTCAATTTGTCGTGTAAATAGCCTTGGCGAATTTCAGGACGAGTACTACACGCGCGTGTAAGCCAGGCTATTCAGAGATATTTTTTGTGTGAACAGCTTTTTATTTTAGAAATGTTTCCGTCCCTGCTTCAATTCGCGCTTTTAACATTTCAAAGCATTAATCAAAGTCAGAGCCGTCAGCCACATTTGTTTGTTGTCTTCGTAGTCTACATGGGTTGCTACACATGTTTCTAACACAGATATACAACTTAATCAGAACCTAAGAAAGACTGTCGGTATATTACGAACGCACACTGCGGAATGGCTCCCACTTTTTTCATAGGTTCGAATCCCCTTCAACCCCGATTTTTTTAAGGGGGGGGGGGGGGGCAGGCTTTCTTATCACAACTGCTTGAGTTGCGTTTATTACCACAATGATCTTACATCTATTTAATCTTTCATTCGAACTTTCAAATGTTTCACTTCACTTAACGTTCATGACTACTGAAGACAGCTTCAAGAAGCCGAGTCCTTGATTGAAAACATTTATAAGTGACTCAAACAAGGTTCATTTGAGTGTTGACAGTAATTTTGCGTTTGGTAAGGTTTTGCTTTACAACGCTCTATGATTGGCTAATAAAACTTGTGCTACTGTTTAGGTCTCTTGTGATTGGCCACAGTAACTACTTTGGTTACATGACACTGAAAGAAAACTGCTCTACTAACGGAAAATATTGCAAAAGAATGCTATACATAATCTCAAAACTTTTTTTCATACCAACAAGTTTGTGCCTTTTTTCATAAAAATAAACCAACTGGTACGACTTCCTTTCAAAAGTGCAGTAAGTCTAAAGGGGCGTACACTTGCCGAGCATGTACAACCCACTCTTGGTGTAACCAACCAATTACTCGTTTCCCCGTGACATCTGTCTTGAATCTCGAGTACAGTTAACAAGTGTTGCAACTTCCACTCGCAAGGAATTAATTATTAAACTGAAAAACAAGCGAACCTTCAAGGAATCTACGATAATGTATAGATGCGTTTTGGTGAAATACGCAGTTAAACTCTAGGACTGAAATTGTTTTTTTCAGTACCGTGAATGAATCATGTTTGATATGTAGTGCATAAAGATGCATCTGTGACACTGGCCCGATCGCTATGGAGTACACTTAAACGTCGAATTCTACTTGCAGATAGCACACAACCTCTCGGAATAATCACAAGTAAAATTATTGCTTCGTTTTGCTAATTTACTCAACCACCACCGCTGAAGGAATGCGGTGAATGTGAAAGAGTATGGCAACACTACTACACGAAGCTCAGTTGCAGGGATGGTACTCTCTTCTCCTTCTCGTCTGTGCTGTTCTTGCCTACAGAAAATTAGGTAATTATTGTTTTTAAGTCCGTGTCTGTCATATTAAAATGACAAACTATCTTTATTTGCACTGTAACTTTTGACTTGACCTTTTTTCCAGGTCAGTAGCGTTTCAGTTCAACAAGTCAATCTTTAGTCATGTTATGTGCCTCTGTAAACATTATGTCCAACGATGAGATACACCTTTGCCTTAAATGAAAACAATTCAGCAGTTTTACTATGGTGTTTTATGGATTTTTTTCAATATTTCGTGAAAAAAAATCTTCGTCTCAGTGTTGAGAAAAAGGTTAACAAAGGACAAAAAGTATGGTATTTAAATGCGCCACCCAGTGATCATTTGAAGCTATCTACTAGACTTTCTCAAACTCCGACTTCGTCGTTCGCCTTGCAACTCCGTTTCTCGTCGCTAACTTTCGGCGCAGAAATCGACTTGTGGCAATTCTCGTTCTCCACTTGAAAATCATTTTTTGCAATGTTTTGTTTATTAGCATATAAGAGTTTATAAAACAAACTGGATAAATGTTTTTGTTTTTTTCTTACTTGTTTAGGCTCAAAATTTTATTTACTAATTTTCATTTGTTCACGTTCGGTCAGAAATAAGGAACATCCGTTGAGACAATATAATTTTATTTATTATTATTATCATCATCATCATCATCATCATCATCATCATCATCATCATCATTATTATTATTATTATTATTATTATTATTATTATTATTATTATTATTATTATTATTTTCTTTGTTCTCTTCTTGTGGAGTTCAAATGTTTTTTAAAATTAAAATTGCATTTGACAAACCAAAATTACATTATACTTGGTGTGGTTTTAACATAGTGACATATTCCGCCGTACGTTTTAAGAATATGATTGTCTATTACACATAATTGTAATTTGAACGCAGGATTAAAATGAAAAGAAAGGACATAGGAACAAAAAATATCTGGCAACATTCGTTACAATACTCATTTAACTCTCTTTAAGAGCGCTTAGTGCGGAGTTCTTTTAAATCAATGTGTGTGTTGTAGATACCCAAGGATACACAACAGAGTTTGTTGCCAAAGTAAACCATGATTGTCGAGACTTAAAAAGTGCGCTGAATAAGTGCCGCGTGTGGAAAGACATGGGGTTTTGCTTCAAATATCGACGACAAATGCAACACGTGTGTAACAAGACCTGTCAGTACTGTGGTGAGTAGTTTTTTGTCACAGCAGTAAATCAAGTGTAAATCCGCAACTATTATCCTAGAATTGATGACAGTTCTTACCAGTCCAACATAAAGTTTGGCGAGAATGGGGCTACAGAGCTTGAAAATTGTATACCTCACACTTTTAATTACTCTTAAACTTGCCTTCCTACCTCCAATTAAGGTTTATAAACATAGTTTTAAGATTGATAACATAATACTCTTATTATCGGTAGAATTTTTCTCTAAGGGGCAGGTACGAAGTACGGTACGGTGGTTTTAGATGGTGTAGGGTCAGTAGTACACCATTGGTTAGGTAGGGACTGCCTTGAAGAAAAGACAGCTGTAACGACTTGCTGCTTGATGTTTTTTAAATTGAAGTGCTAGATTGACTCCAGGAAACAAAACTTATATCTTTATCCAACTGCCCAAACACGAATTACAACCCTAAGCAACATGATCCCCAAAGAACAAACCATTGACATGGTTTATTTCTACCCACAATAAGTTCCAGGTCAGAAACAATGGCAAGTGATAGATAGAGTCTGGGGACGAGTAAAGGAACTTGCCACTCAAGCAGACAGTGCGCATGCTCTGAATCCTGCGGTGCAGCGTAAAGGCCCAGCGGTACAAATTCTTGGAAAAGAAAGGGCTCCCCAAGTAGATGACGCAGCCAGTGCCATAGCAACCCAGCTTGAGGAGGGAATCAATAGCGATGTCGCAGGTGTGTCCAAAAAGACATCTTTGAAGCGTTCCGAAAGTCACCAATTTTCCTACTTATTAAACCACTTTTCCCTCCCTTAATCAGAACATTGAGCTTCAAATGTTGCCACTGGAAAAAGATAGTTCTCTTAATCTCAAAAGATGAAAGTGGGGAAGACAGTTCAAAAGTTCTTTTCTGTCATTTTAAATGGCGTAGAACCAGAATATCTGTAATCGTGTCTCTTCGAAGCCTTCCTACTTACTTCTTTCAGAGTATGGTAGGCAATGTGTTATAACCTTATAATTACCTTACCTTCACCGGTTCATCCTCATTTCACTTTATTCTACCTTTACTTTAGAAACATATATCAACATGTCTAAACCCCGCCCTTGAGTCCCAGAGACAAATCTGAGTCTGAAAAAAATGTAAGAATCCAGCTTTCGCGGAAACCAAGGATAAACCGTAACGTGTACTCATTTAAATGAAAGCTACTGAGCAGTTCCTTTGTGTAGTGGTATTAGCTCACCGGCGAAGTTTTTACAAACTAAATTTGATCTTTTCTCCGGTTTGCAACTTAGCTGCCCTTACAAGTAAAGGGCTTAATTGTTTCTCTTCATTTTCTATTAATATAGCTTCACCGAATGTTCTTGGGACACTGACAAAGTTTCCTGGTGGTTTAAAAACTAAGTTGGGATCTCCTGTGGCCAGGAACAAGACTTCAACAGGAGAAACAAAAGGCAAACTGTTGACATCTGAGCATGTTTCAGAACATGCCAATCAAAGTGCACAACAAAGTATTGGTTCTATCATTAGCGGCAAAACACAGGTGAGAGAAGGGGGTAAAGATGGACATCCAGTTGTCGTATTAAAGGGAAACAAACTCAGAGAAGCATCGAGCAAAAAGGTGCATGAAGCTCTAAAGAACTCTGATTCTAATGCCTTTGCTGATCCAAAGTTAGTAAATGCTGTTGATCAGCAAAGTGCGTCGTGTAACGACAAATTACAAGTACGAACAAACAAAACCCACCATGTCCTGTGCGATGCGGCTCGCATGACAACCAACACGGTTCCAACGGCAAAAACCGTCCCTAATTCTGAATTGCAAGAGATAGCAGACTTACTTGACGATCCAGCATCCAGTTGTAGGCACTCGCATGATAATAGGCAACAAACACATGAAGGTAAAAACGAGCTTAACAACAGTGTAAACGCAGCTTTGTGCAATGGAACAAAGAGCACTTTGCAAAGCAATGTGGCAGCACACGACAAGGGAATGGGGAATTCGAGCCTCGTCTTGCCTGTTAGTTTTGATAATCTTACCAGCCAGCAACCTAACAAGGTTACAACGGAGAAAATCCTCCCTGAATCTGAATTGCAAAAGATCGCGGAGTTGCTGTACTTGAATGACAATAGACAACAAACGCATGAAGGTAAAAACGAGCTTAACAACAGTTTAAACGCTACTTTGAGCAATGGAACAAAGGGCATTTTGCAAAGCAATGTGGTAGCACACGGCAAGGGAATGGGAAATTCGAGCCTCATCTTGCCTGTAACTTTTGATAATCTTACAAGCCAGCAAGCTAACAGAATCACAACGGAGCAAATCGTCCCTGATTCTGAGTTGCAAAATATCGCAGAGTTGTTTGACGATGCAGCTTCCAGCAGGAAGAACTTGCATGACAATAGACAACAAACGCATGAAGGTAAAAACGAGCTTAACAACAGTATAAACGCAGCTTTGGGCAATGAAACAAAGAGCACTTTGCAAAGCAGTGTGGTAACACACGACAAGGGAAGTGGAAATTCGAGCCTTATCTTTCCTGTTAGTTTTGATAATCTTACCAGCCAGCAAGCTAACAGTATTACAACGGAGAAAACCGTCCCTGATTCTGAATTGCAAAATATCGCACAGTTGTTTGATGATGCAGCATCTAGTAGGGAGCATTTGCATGATAATAGGCAGCAAATGCATGAAAGTAAAAACAGACTTAAAAACAGTGTAAACGCAGGTTTGGGCAATGAAAGAAAGAGCGCTTTGAAACGCAATGATGCACACAAGGGAATGGGGAATTCGAGCCTCGTCTTTCCTGTAACGTTTCATAATCTCACGAGCCAACTCGCTAACAGGATTAAAGCGGAGGAAATCGTCCCTGATTCTAATTTGCAAGAAATCACAGAGTTGTTTGACGATGAAGCATCTACTAGAAGGCCCTTGCATGATAATAGACAAAAAATGCATGAGGGTAAAAACAGGCTTAACAACAGTGTAAACGCGAATTTGGGCAATGGTACAAAGAACGCTTTGCAAAGCATGGTGTCACACAACAAAGTAAAGGGAAATTTAAACCTCATTGTGCCTATTAATAGTTCTGATGATGTCGCGAGCCAGCAAACGTTTCAACGCGTAACAACTTTGGGTATTCAAGACCATTACAATGGCAGTGACATGCATGAACAGCCACACACATCAGCTATGCATTTAACAAGCACGACTAACAACACAGTAAAGCACAATGATTCACATGGCATGCATAAACATTTATTCACTGCAGCGGCGGGTAATAAGCATCAGAACAGCAATGACTCTCTTTTGCAGGTTAGTGTGTGCATTACCGGTTAAACAGGTTATTCAACAAGAGCCGTTAGTGGGGGAGATTTAACGGCTCACTTGACTTCGCCACTTCGGTGTTGTCCTAGAAATTTGGCCGGATTTGGGTCTGCAAAGGGAATAAGTGAAGAATCTTTATAAAATACAGTCGCTGGCTTTGGTACAGCTTCAGAGATTAGTATGGAAATTAATTGTGATGGATCCGAGTGCTGGCTTATAATTTCTTTAACATCAATTTTTAGTTATGGTTTGTTCATTTCTGTGAAGGCACAGTGGTGTTGTAGACTTTAATAGTACTGACCATTTAAGGGAGGTAATTTTCGGGACTTTGACAACTAAAAAGAGGGTGACCGCTTAATACAGGTTCGACTGTAACTTGTACGGACTTAAACATGATCGAAGATAACCCTGCGATGGACTAGCATCCCATCCAGGGGGAGTAGCAATGCTCCCAGTAGCCTGAATTACAAGATTGCCTTGGTTAACATTCGTTACATCTCAGGAGATCTCTCTCAAAGAATCCAACTCATTTTCTTATGCTCTTGCCCAGCAAAAGATTTCACTGATGAAATATTTTGACAGATGTAGGCATGAAGATAAGCCTTCAGTCAATTATTTACTTCCAACTGACTGCACACGTTCAAACAAACATTTAATAGACTTTGACAAGCTCGATCTTTTGGTTAGTTGCCAGGTCTATGTGCTAACAAGGATTTGCGAATTCAGTGGCGCCTGTTGCGCTCGAAGGTTTCACTCAAAATCCTGTAAATTTGAAAGCTTCTATTTTTTGCATTATCAGATGAATCCTCCACTCCACAAGCCTAATCTGCCAAAATCACAAGGAAAACAAGTGACTGTTACCTTCGGTGAGAAACCTGGTAAAGTTGTCTTCAGGATGCAAAACTCCCCCGAGGCCAGTGGTGTAAGTTACGCAACAGAGGGGACCCCAGACGGGCCGCCTACGCCAAATAATGTAGCAAACGAAATCGACGAGGACAGAGCAAGGTCAGAAGAGGAAGAAACAAAGATCAAGGTAGCCACACAAGCCATCAAAAATGTCTTGAAACTTTTTCAAAAAGGAAACGAGCAGAGCCATATCCGTAACAGCCTTACCACACAGGCAACGCAGGATTTCCCCGCTGATTCCAAGTCACTGAATACTGGCCGTGAAATGACGGAAATCGAAAATGAAATCGACGCTCAGGAAAAAAGCGAGGATAGCGCAGCCGCTAGAGCTCAAGCCCTCTCGAAACAGATTGGGCAGGAGTTAAGTACCAAAGAAACGGAGCCTGGAGTACCAAACGCTCCAAATTACGCTGTCATCAGTACGGGCAATTCAAAGGATTGGAAAAACTTAGCTCATGTACTCGCCTCTCAGCTTAAGCGTGTGTTGAATCACATGGGGGAAAGAGAGAAGGAGAACCAATACGAGCAAGAGAAGATTCAAGAGGAGATGATGCTAATGGCAGGAGACGAGGATGAAGGACCAGATAATGACGATGATGATGATGACGATTATGGGATGAGGGCCCGAGAAATTCGGCGCCATTCTGTTCTGAGTCCTTATGGAAAGAACAGACCTGAAAATGCCGCCAAGAACTACAGTCTGACGGGCCAGCAATCACGAAGATTGATTTCCAGAATCTCTAGAAAGAAAGTTAACGAGCACAAGCTGCTTCATAGAGTTGTCCACAAATTATCACGATTGGAAATGTTGCATAAATCGCAGGGACAAAAACAATCCATATCCAATAGATAAAACCAGGATATAGCTATGCAAACCATATTTAAACAAGAAGTTCCGCTATAAAAGGGCAAGCCCCTCCTTCATTTCACACCTTTGTGGGCGTAAAATGCAAATTAACATGCTGTTCAGTCGTGGCAAGTTGTTGACTCAAGCGCCCTCTGAAAAAATGCCTCAAAATTTTATAACATCACCACAACAATATAAGACATTAAGTTCTAGTTTGTTTAAGAGATGTCTTCAGAGGTGTCTCGGATCCAAGCGATGTAGCGCGTCCGGTTTAAACTGTAGATACCTGAACCCTTATAGAAATAAAATGAATTGCCGAATTTTTAGCGCTGTTTTCTCGAATCAATTTTTTCATTTATAGGAGCCACTTCAAAGAGCTAAAACTCAAACGGAATTTGTTCGTTTACCTTCAAATTTGGACAGTAGCTAGTTTAACATACAAACAACAAAAAGGTGTCTGCGAATTTTTTCTCTCGAGATATTTTTTCTCCGAGAGCGATTTTTGTACGATCACTCCACATTTTCTTCATCCTATTTCGAAAATGCTCTATAACTTTTCATTGCGATTGAATATGGCAAAACGCAGACACGTTTTTTTAGCGCTTCGGGTCCGGAAACTGACGAGCAAATTAAATTAGCGAAAAACAAAATTCGCTTTGACTTGTAGCTTTAAAAAGGTGATTCGGACGCTCGCATTTAGAGGTCGTGAAAAATTTGACAATTCATTTTATTTTAAAATTCTTGGTATAGTTTGATAGCCAGCTCTATAAGCTTTAATTTGATATAGGGGTTTAGGTACATACAGTTTAAACTGGACGCGCTACATCACTTAAACGCGAGACATCTCTAAAGGTACAGGGTAACCTTAACGAAGGTTATTATGAAAACTAAGGCAATTTTATCGGTAAAAGCCGAAGAAAAAGACACATGTTGTTTGTCAGTTGTTTACGCTCTGATGGTTGATTGATAACTGAAGGTGAGAATTTCCTTACCAGGCCCCTGTTACTAGTACCGGAACTTCCTGTTTAATACTTAATTAAACTTCTGAAATGCATTTTGGGGCATAAAGCAAACAAAACTGCTCAAATCTTTCCGTCTGAATTGTTTAAAAATGTGATAAATCGTGAGCTCTTTGATGGTGTGCACCTTTCTGAGTAGCCGTGCAGTCGTTCTGGAGATCTGAGTCTTGATAGCATTCAGCAACATAAGTGTAAAAAATTAAAACAAGCGGTCTTAAAAATGCGATTTAATTTAAATTTTTAATCAGATTGTTTATATTTATTGGTTCATTTTGGAGGCTGTATGGCAGAAAGATGTACCAAAGTGAATAACATCTAGTTATAGTAGTAATATGTGTATTTATGTCCTTCTTAGTAAGTATAGTTGTTTTTAATCTTCAATAACACAAGGCCTCCTCATTATCATGATTAAAGAGGGAAGATTGTTGTATGTTTTAATTAGGATAGTGTTCCCGATTAGTAAGCCAATTATGGCTAGCTAGAAGATTGACACTAAAATAAAGTCAATCACTTCGCTGAAGTAAAGGAACAGAGCAGCCAAATTATTGATAAGACTTAGTTGATCAATTCTGCCAAGCAAACTTCGAATGTTGAGATGTGCTATAGGCAAACCTCTAGCCTTGATACTAAAAGATGGTGCACCAAAGTCTACTTGATTCAAGGGGCCAGGTTGAGGACAGATGCCACCAGACAATAGGATGGCAGTTGAAGCAGAGAGGATCAGTTGCGTT